>NC_136504.1:59510494-59572994 GCF_053919585.1 Euprymna scolopes
AACACCCTCTTCTCCCAATGTTAAGAATGGCTTTTTAAATAATAAAGTTATTATTTCAGCACGGATCAATAAGTGCACGAGTACCCAATTTCTTTATAAGCATTCATATTTTCTTATATAAAAACAACTTCTGTAAAAAAAAGAAAAAACGTGCACTTTCAATCTTTGTTAAAAAAGGTTTTCTTGAAAAAAAAATCCCCAAAAAAATGCGGTAAAAAAAGCAAAGAACAAAACGTTAATCGGTATTCATGCAGAGAGTGATCCTTGCTGAAATAATAACGTTATTATTTAAAAAGCCATTCTTAACATGGGGAGGGGGTTTTGTACCTATTCTGTACTTTAACCTTACAAGTGAATAAAAAACATATCATAAAACTTTAATTAAACGTGGAAATGCGATTTAAAAAATAGCGCAGATCACTCTCTGCATCAGCACCGAAAGTGCAGAATAGTTAGAAAACATCCTTCCTTCCCATGTTAAGAATGGCTTTCTAAATAATGTTAATGATTCAGTACTGTTCCTTGTCTGCTTAAGTTTTACATTTGTTTATTAAATTGTTAGGTGAAAGTCCAGAATAGTTACAAAACACCCCTATCCCCATGTTAAGAATGGCTTTCTAAATAATAACGTCATTATTTCAGCGGGGTAGCTTCTCTGCATAAGTACTATGTTTTGTTTTTAAATTGTTAGGTGAAAGGACAGAATAGTTACAAAATACCATCCCCATGTAAAGAATGTCTTTCTAAATAACATTATTTCAGCACGGTATTTTCTATGCATACGTACTATCTATTTTTGTTTATTAAATTGTTAGGTGAAAGTATAGAATAGATGCAAAACTCCCTCCCCATGTTAAGAATAGCTTTCTAAATAACGGTATTATTTCAGCACGGTACCTTCTCTGCATAAGTACTATCTTTTGTTTATTAAATTGTTAGGTGAAAATATAAAATAGTTACAGAACACTCTCCCTTTCCCATGTTAATAATGGCTTTCTTAATAGCGTTATTTCAGCACGGTATCTTCTCTGCATAAGTACAATCTTTTGTTTATTAAATTGTTAGGTGAAAGTATAGATTAGTAACAAAACGTCCTCCCCATGTTAAGAATGGCTTTCTAAATAACGTTATTATTCTATTATTATATTATTATGGTACTTTCTCTGCATAAGTACCATGTTTTGTTTATTAAATTGTTAGGTGAAATAACAGTACTCATGCAGAGAGTGATCCGTGTTGTAATAATAACGTTAATATTTAAAAAGTCATTCTTAACATGGGGAGGGGAGGGTGTATTTTAACCTTACAATTGAATAAAAAACATATAATAAAACTTTAATTAAACCTGGAAATACGATTTAAAAAATAGCGCGGACCACTCTTTACATTAGCACTAAAAAAAAAAACTGTACTTTTACCGACTAATCTTATATCGAAAAACAAAAAAAAAAACTCAAAAAGCAAGCGATAAACTTTTTTTTGGCCTTTTATAATAAAGAAAAAAGGTGTAAATCAAAAACTTTGAAGATAAACAAATGAATTATGTTTTTTTTTGTTTTGTTTACTTATCGAGTAAACAGAAAATGAAATCTACTTCTTTTCCGTCAATTCGTGGCTGTGAAATGAATCGAACCGGAAGTTCAGTTTTATCAACAAAGCAGGTTCGCACTAACGGTTAAAAAATATATTTATTTTATTTAATGTTTTAATAATTCGCGAGGTAAATTTATTTTAATAACATAAAAACATCCCTCGACTCTAAAGATGGGTTGTCTGAAAATTTCAAATAAATTGGTAACGTAGAAATATGTTTTTATTCATTTATAACAAACCAAGAATTACATATATATATATATATATATATATATATATATATATATATATATATATATATATATATATATATATATATAGTCATCCACATACAGTACTGTTTCGCTGTTTCATCGGTGCGGCTGGACAAGCAACTACCTTAAGCCAGGATGGAAATCCGATCGCTCAAAGGACAGTCGTAGCTTCTAACCGTTGCGCTATATGGCTGCTGCTATGCGGGCAGTAAATTAACAATGTTTTGACGTTGTCCAAATACCTAAGCTCAATTTGTTTACACAAAAAGCGTCCCTTTATTCGCTAATGGTAATTTGTATATCACTTCCAAAATGCTTAACCTAAGATAGGGAGCATTATAGTCATCCACATACAGTACTGTTTCGCTGTTTCACAGCTCATATATATATATAGAATAGTTTGAAAAAAATCCAAAGATCAAGTCATCATTGTTGGTAATTTATTATTTTCGTAGGGAATGCATTACAATATTGTTCCGTTCGTGATTGACAAGTCGGCAAAATTTTGCCTTTGCTGTATTTTCAGTCACTTACTCATCAGATGCTCACCTTAAAAAAATATTCCTTGAACAACTGACACAGTCCATGCAATCAACAAACTCTTCCAATTGTTTCGCTACTACGCTACTATCCTGTCTTAACTTAATTAAATTATTTTCGTATTTAAACTTATTATTATATTTTTATTTTTATTTTATTTAATTTTTATTAACATATCATCTTATTTTTTTTATTAAATTTTAACACGTCCTAGTCTTATTTTGTAGTTATATTAATTGCTATATTTATAAATGATTTTTTTCAGTTAAAGTACCTATGGAAAGGTCAATTGATCTAAATTAAATTCAAAACTCAATGTTGTTTTTTTTCTTTTGTTTATGTTTAAGGATTAATTGATATATGTATATATATATATATATATATATATATATATATATATATATATATATATATATATATATATATTATTTCCTATTTTATTTTCGCTATTTGTCCTAAGTTTTTTAATTTTAATTATTGGAAGTAAATCGTATCTCTCCTTCGTAATACTATTAACAGTATATATATATATATATATATATATATATATATATATATTTTATTTATACAGACAAATATTACATAGTCGCTACACTGAACATGCTAATGCTTCGGAGCAATTGATTTATTGAAATAAAAACTTCCTCGTCTCGTAAGCGACAGAAATAAAGTTTATCTGCTATTCAAAGGATTTGGTTCTTAAATGAAAGAAGTGAAATATATTTTTTATTTATAAAAATAAAATATTAAATCACTAATTTGAAGTGGGAGGGGTGATATTAAGTGAGATTTTAGACTTAAAAATAGAAGACAATGTGGGAAAGGGGATGTCAAAGATCAATAAGATAAAAGAGAAGGTTAGAATGAGATAAAAAGTGAAAGCTAAGAATAAAAAAAGGAGAAAAAAGAAAAACAAGAAAAACAAGGAAAACAGAGAAGAATCGAAAGACGTATTATTATTTATTATTATTATTATTATTATTATTATTATTATTATTATTATTATTATTATTATTATTTTATTTTTTATTTTTTATTATCATTATCATCAATATTATTAGTATTATGCTTACCACTATTATTCTTTTCATTATTATTATTATTATTATTATTATTATTATTATTATTATTATTATTATTATTATTATTATTACTAGTATTATGCTTATCATTATTATTCTTTTCATTATTATTATATTATTATTATTTTCATTATCATTATATTATTATGATATCATTGGTATTATTTTTAGTGTTACTAGTATTATTATTACTATCATCATTACTTTTATCATCTTTATTATTATTATTATTATTATTATTATTATTATTATTATTATTATTATTGTTGTTGTTGTTGTTGTTGTTGGCTCACAAGGAGCTTTCATGCAGGTTATCAAAGATCTCATTGATTGCAGCCTGTGGTGTTCCTTGGAAGCCGAGTGACAACAAGTCTCCCCAGATTTCCAGTACTCTCCACTTCTTTCGATGCCATTTGTAAATAAATTTGCATTATCACAACAGCTGCTTGCCATCGGTTTCTCGTTGGCAGTGGCGATTGGTCTTTACTGGAATTTGAATGGCAATAAGCTTCCCCAAGGCTCCAGTTCCTTTCGCACTTATATAGTGGAGGTCCGGTCAGTGCTCACTCCTCGGTCTTTCCTTCCTCTTTGACTACTTGCCTATTTGGTTTCACTCTTTTTTGGGGTGGAGGGGAAACAGTGATGTGCTAATGGGGGAGGGAGTGGGGTTAGAGAAAATATAGGTATGCAGCTTCAGTGTTCTTGTTTTCATGTAGCGCTTCATGTTTTGTCTCTGTGGCGATTTGGTCTACGCTTTTAGTTCGTTGTTTTAGGGCAAAAATACAATGTCTTATCACGCGAACATTATTTTTTATTGTATTTTTCTGTAAAAAGAATAATGAGAAAAAGCACATCCTAGGTGCTAAGCCTCAAATAAATTAGTTATTCATCGACATATCCACCATTTTTTTAAATAACTTAAAACAACCTTTTGTCCCTCTAGGAAGTCAATTGTTTGATCTAAAAAAAGAGTTATAGCTCTAGCAATATCACCCATGTTCTCCAACAAGCATTCTTTGAAGTAAATTGTTCTCCTATCTAATAAATTCCTCTTTTTAATATTGACCAGAAATATTCAGTGGGGTTAAGGTCTGGAGAACACGGTGGTCAGGTCATGAGAGTTTTCCAAAGAAGCCTATAGATTCAAAGAAGCCTGCAATCGCCCTAACCGAATGGGATGGTGCATTTTCATGCATAAAAATCAAATTGACGTGACAATGGTAGGTCATCTAGCCATGGTGACAAATGTTTATCCAAAAAGGCCGTGTACGCATTGCTGGTAAGTTTTACACCCTCTGGAACTCGGAATGGTCCAACCAATTTATCTCTAATAATTCCCGCCCAAAACATGATGACTTAACCTTCTTGTTGGCGATGAACTCTGTAAGAGGTTGGAGTTCCGTTCGAGTCCCAAACTTTGGCCCATCCATCCAGACCGTCAAGAGTAGCACCTGTCTCATCTGTAAATAGGATATGTTGGAAATCCATTTTCATGTAATTTTGTGTCCAAGCTTTTCGTTTTCTCTATGTTGCTTTCTCATTGGAATAGTTTTGATGTTCCTTGTCATCTCATTCAACATATTACATCGGGCTCGTCTGGATCTTGAAGCAAAAATGGAAGCACTGGTGCTGATTTGGTTTCGGTTGTTTTCCCTACGAATTTTCCGAATATCGCGATGTGAAAGGTTTCCCCTGGTGCTCTTATCTTTTCAGGATTTGGTGTTGGGGTTGTTCACAAATTAAGCCAAAGTTCTTGGATCTCTTTCCAGCTTCATAGCAAAATCTTTGATGAAGAATCCGTCTGCAAATCCAGCAACAATCCTTTCCTTTTCGACAACCGTTAATCGCTCATTTTATGGCATTTTAAAAGACCTGCAATAAAGCAGTGGACAGCATAAATTACTTGATAATAAATAAAATGTCATAACTTCGTGAATATCGCATGGATTTTAATAAGATTTTGGGAAATAACTAACCTTGAAACAGTCATCTGATGAAACAATTTTCATTTTTGTATGACGTATATTTAGTGAAATATTGATATTTTACTAATATGCAATAAAGCGATTAACACAGTTTATATCAGATTCTTCATATATATATAATATATATATATATATATATATATATATATATATATATATATATATATATGCAACACTTCAGCATACAAAGATTTAGTCATATAAATGGAAATATACAAAAGACAAAGAATCAGCACTCATATTGAAATAGAATACATAGTTTTCTAATTATTTTTTTTATAGAGTCACCACTAATCAAGGCCCGGAGGTCACTCGAGGATAAAGGTTAATGAGCTTAGTGCATCAATGGGAAAATATCGTAGTAATCGTTAGTAGTGGAAATTTGGTAAATTGGATTACTTAAGGGGATGGCTCATCAAGAATTTGTTTATGTTGGACTTGAAGACGACCATATTGTAGTCAGTTGAAAAAGCAGGAAGACGGAAGAGAGTTCCACAGGCGTGCAGTCCTAAGAAGGAAGCTTTATCCATGGAATCTACGCTTAGGTTTAGGCACAGATAAAGAGTGGGGGGGATTATTGATAGTGGTTTAAGATAGATGAGTATTTTTCGTGAAATTCGGGCAAGGGGGACCATAGACGACGCATTAGCTACAAAATAACGATAAAGCAGAATTAGGCTCGCAACGTCTTTTCTGTGCCAAAGAGGTTGCAGGGAAGAGAAAAGGGCATTCCCCACTAGGCTACGAAGTCTATTTTAAACTCTGCCAAGGCAGGATAAGGTGCTTTTAGTAGCTCCTGTCTAGATGTGGCAACAATACTGCATCCTTCGACGTACTTAGCTCTTAGAGATTTGCATCAGCAGTGAGATATCTACTGGAGCGGTAGAACGATCCCACCGTTTTTCCAGCAGCCTTGCCAACAGAGTTGATGTATATGTTCCATCTCAAATCAGGAGTAAAGGCCAGACGCAGAAGCTTGTCAAAACATAGAGCCTCCCCAACTTGCTTTTATGCTCTTAGTCCTTTTTCACTTTAAGTTTACTGTGTTGTGCGTTCTATACAAGAAATATTTGAGCCACTACTGGGTTAAAATAAACATTAAGTATCTACTTTTAATTTAAGGTTTTCTTTTCCCTTCTAAATATTCAAGATAAGTTTCCATCGCCGAAACAGGATTATTTTTTCTTTTTATCCTTATTTTTCGTTTTTGAAACGGGGTAATTCCATCGTTTCAAAGCAAAGTGGCCCCATCTGTTTGAAGGAATGTTTATTCTTCATCCCATATATCTTCAGAGTTGTCGATCGGCAGTTTATCCCTATTAACCATTGACTTTTTATAAAGACTTGTATATTTCTCACACTTATCAATTACACGTATAATAAATTATGATTATTTATTTTGAACGGCAAGCATTAAATGCTAATTGGGAATGATTCAAAAACATCGCAGAAAAAATAAACAAATAAATTACATCTACAAAAAAATGCAATACATATAGTACGAGCGGAGATCGGCTCAGTGATAGGGCGTCACGCACCAGATCCTGGTTTTAATCTTGCTATGTTCAGCCACGCTGATGAATCGTATGCCGACGAAACACATATTCGTGAATAATTATATTTTGTAAACTATAATTGTCGCTACAATCTGGCGTATCACATTGATAGGCGAAAATTATTCTTAATTATCATTTAGGTAGAGCATTTTTCATTCACACGTATCGCAGGCAATATATAGTGGGTAATTGTTACGGCTACCTTATCATGGTCTACAAAAAATTATTTCTTTAAGTGAAAAGGGACTAAGAGCATAAAAGCAAGTTGGGGAGGTTCCATATTTTGACAAGCCTCTGTGTCTGACCATTACTCCTGATCTGAGATGGAACACGTACATCAAATCTGTTGCCAAGGCTGCTGGAAAAATGGTGGGATCGTTCTACCGCTCCAGTAGATATCTCACTGCTGATGCAATTATTTACCTGTAAAGCAAATATAATTGTTCAAATGTAGAATTATTGCATACGAAATTATAAATCATAATGATTAAGAGTAAAAACACAAAAGCAATATTTAATTAAAGACTCAGCAGAAATTAAGAAAATTAAGGAAATTAGTAACTTCAAAATTTAGAATAAAAATAAAAAATTGAAAACAAGCCAAATTAAATGTAATGAATTTTCCATGTAGCTAAAAAAGCTGGTCTCGAATGCTATCACATATATGTTTATTTACATAAGTTTAATGTGTATATCTTTATATATTTTATTATATAATTCACTCATTAATTAATTAACTGATCATTATGAATTTTAGAACACAGCTACTATACATATGGGTCCGCAATGTGGAGCATGTTTAGTTTTAGTTGTAGTGCAAAGAGGGTTGGAAAACATTTATTAAGAAATGAATTACTTCCAATATTGTAAAATTTTAACAATAGTTATTAGACATCAATTAATGAATATACCCCAAATTGTAGATTTAAAAAAAAACGTATTTACAAAGAATTTAAAGCGTCATAATATTGGCATTAATTTCTGTTTAAAAATTAAATTTGCATTAAATTTGATCCAAAGTCATTAGACACCAAGTAAACAAGATTCATTGAATTTAGTTTTTTTCTTAAGATTTCTTTAAAATTTATGCATTGTTCTAGAATCCATATCCTGTAATCAAAAGTTGAATATGGATTATAGACATAAGATTTAGCAGCATCGTATCTCAGTTTTAATCCCCATGAAGAAGACATAAGATTGTTTAGTTTCTGAAATTTATTTTAGCCATCTTGGAATGGGTATTCTCTTTGTAGAATTCTAAATACAACCTCATCTTATATGCTTTCATCTTATATAGATTTCTTATGATAATTTTATAGTAATAAATTACGAGGACCTGATAATAGTTGTTACTTCCCAGTGTGCGTATAAATACCGTTGTCGCTACCTACGTTACTGTCCCTCTTCCCCTAACAAATTAGATGTGAACTTTGTATGGAGTACAGCAAATACAGCTAATTTATGGAAGTTTTATTTCGATCGAGGAGAAAAGTACGGAAGTACTGAACAACTGAAATCAGGTAAATTAAAATTTTTCTGTTGTCTTGACTTCTGTGGAATATGACACGCATCTGTTGGGTTAAACGAATAGAGAGAGATGGGGCTGGGCGAGAGACTGGATAAAAAAAGATGAAGAAGAATCTGAGAAAATGAATGAGTAAAAACATTGAAGAAAAAGAAGAGAAGAAATGAAATTCGAATGTAAAAAGAATTTGACGACGACGAAGAAGACGACATGGATGATGATGTGGAAAAAGACGACAACAAAGAGAACGAAAACGAAGAAGAAGATGAAGATAATTGAGGAGAATTTAAGAGTAGGACAAAATACAGGAGGAACACAGTTAAAAATTGACAGAGAAGAAATAGGAGAAGAAAAAAAACGAAACGGAAGAAGATGATGAAGAATAAGATGAAGAAGGATTTTAGGAGGGAGCAAAGAAATTTTGAAGACCAGGAAAAAATATTGAAAAATAAAAAGAAAAGGACAAGCTAAGCTATGAAGAAAAATAATTTGTCTAAAAAGAGGAAGGCGAAGAGAGATGAAGACGATGAAAGAGATGAAGAATTTAAGAGGAGGAAGGAGTAGAAGCAGAAGAAGAATCCGGTGGAAATATTGAAGAAGAAAAAATATTGAAAAAATATAGAAAAAAAAAATGATATTAGAAAAACAAAACAACTTGACAAAGACGAAGAGGAAGATTTAAAAGAAGACGAGGAAAAGGTAGAGGAAGTATTCGGTAGAAATATTTAAAAATAAGATAAAAAGGAAAGATATAAGAACAATATTCAAGAAAGAAGCGAAATATTAATGAGAAAGAAAAGAAAAATGCCGATTTTATATATTAACGAGTCACCGCTTATCAACAGTAAACAGCAATAAATAAATAAATAAATAAATAAATAAAAAATAAAATAAAAATAAAAATAAAATAAAATAATAAAAAATAAATAAAATAAAATAAATAAATAAAATAAACAAAAGTTCAGCTAGAATTCGTCACTGTCAATTTTCTTTCTCACCTTCCAGCACACGTTTCCCCCCCTCACCTCTGTCAACCGCCATTTTATTAAAAAACTGACTCCATTCCATTTGCATATGAGTGCAGTGGGCAGTTTGGTCTCATGCGATTCCACGAGACCACACCTTATAAATCCACAGCCGCCATCTTTAATCTCTCTCTCAGATCGTTACGGCTACCTTATCATGATCTACAAAAAATTATTATAATGCACACACACATGCGCAAGGCCTATAAGGCACTCGAGGATAAGGGTTAATAAGTTTCTCAGAAGAGTAAAAAGACAACGTAAGTGTTGGTAACAAAAGGTGAGACTAGTCAGAAATTAGATTATTAAAAGAGAAAAGGCTAAACAAGAATTTGTTTACATAGTTCCGTGGTATTGTATTTCAAAGACAGTTCTTAGAAAAGAAAAATCTTTACTCTTTGAAATTCCATTTAGTTTAGATGGATAGAGAAAAGCAATGTTTTTTCTTACAGTTGTTGTAGCGATACGAACTTTAATGGTAAATTTTAAATAATACATAATCTATACATTAATCATAAATAATAGATAATATATAAATATTTACTTATCTTTTAATTATAAATAATAGATAACGGCACTAACGTTGAGCCTGGTTAGTACCAGATGGGTAACCATTTCAGAATTCTAGGCCCTGTACGTGCTTTCCGCTTACTTCGGCATCTGTTTCTAGTCGTCTTATACACACTTCACTTGCCATTTGTATTTAACCATGAGAGGTCTGGTTGGAGATTGCGCACTTCCTACCACAAAAATTTCACGTGCAGGCACCACATCGTGGGTATCTATAGTCTGTCAAAGACTGAAGGAGTCCATTATAATAGATACTATATACTATATACAGTGATAAATAAACAATAATATATATATATATACTGGTAGTTTAAAATCAATAAATATTTATCATTTCATCATGAATACGAGCTATGTAAAACTAAGTTTTAACAAAAAAAAAAAAAAAAAAAACAAACAAAAAAAATATGAAAAGCATCGTTTTTGGCATCGGAGAATAGGCACAATTTTTTCCGATTCTGATATCGATTCGGATACCCTAAAAATTTTCGAATTTTCCGATTTCCGATTCTGATTCCGATTAATCATCCCAACACTTATATATATATATATATATATATATATATATATATATATATATATATATATATATGTATATATATATGTATATATATATGTATATATATATATATATATATATATATATGTATATATATATGTATATATATATATATATATATATATATATGTATATATATATGTATATATGTATATATATATGTATATATATATGTATATATATATATATATATATATATATATATGTATATATATATGTATATATGTATATATATATATATATATGTATATATATGTATATATATGTATATATGTATATATATGTATATATATGTATACATATGTATATATATGTATATATATATGCATACATATATATATATATATATATATATAAATAATAATCATATAGTAATAAAAATTAGTAATAAATAGATATTTACAACCAGAAATAACATAGATTTAAGGCTCCCAAAATTCGTACTAGAACTGTCCACAAGGATCCGTGGTTACGGTACTTGGAAGAATCAATTGTGAAAGTAATATTCTTCTGAAGCTTGAAGGTTCAATTCTCAGTGTGGGCAACCGGAAAATTCAATTGCGAATTACTTAGAACCTCTATCCAGTCATGGATGACCATGATATTCCCGTGAGATAAATAAAGAGTTCCATTCGACAGAAAAAATTCCCGCGTTTTATAAGATACACCCGAAGAATGCCGGAGGTTACCTCGATCGAAACGTTGTGAAAATGAAACCCCAGATGAGAACAGTAATCTGAAGAATCTAAATAATAAGAGTAAAGAAAAACTACCCGCCTTTCATCTGTGATAAACAGAGACCGTAGGAAAAAAAAAATCTCGGAGTTAGTTTAGCACTCTAGGCATGAAATAATGCCCTGAGCAGCACCTCCCAGATTTTTAAACAGTGCTCTATCCTAGATAGTATTTGACTTATGTGAAAGTCAAATACTACCTTAATCAATAGTGAGGTACTTTTTGTATTGTATTTCAAAGACAGATAGTCTTTAGAAAAGAAAAAAAAACTTTACTCACTTTGAGCCTGGTTAGTACCAGATGGGTGACTATTTGGGAATTGTAGGCGCTGTATGAGCTCTCCGCTTATCTCGGCATCTGATTGCGTCAAGAGTGAGGTATTTTCTGAAGCGATAGCGGGATCCAACCATTTTTCCAGCGATTTTAGCAACAGATCTTATGTAAGTAATCCATTTGCTGTCTTCGAAGCTTATTAATTATCAAGAGAAAAAAAATACTTTATGCTAAAGAAGAAGAAAGAGAAGGAGAGGAAGAAACAGAAGAAGAAGAAGAAGAAGAAGAAGAAGAAGAAGATACGGTTAATAAAAAACGAGAAGAAACTTTTGAGTAGAACATTTTAAAGTAAAAATGTTGAAGAAAAATATTTAATACAAAGAAACGGTAAAAAAGAACAACAACAAAAAGAAGAAAAAGGGAAAAGAAAGAGAAGAAAAAAGAAAAAAGGAGAACAACAGTAATAGAAGAAGAAAAAAGGCAGACCAACAATAATAGGAAAAGAAAAAGAAACGTTAAAAAAGAACAGCAACAAAAAGGAAAAAGAGAAAAAGAAAAAGGCATAAAACAAAGAACAACAATAAGAAATAGAAGAAAAAGAAGCTTTAACAAAGAAGAACAGCAAAAAGAAGAAAAAGAAGGAAAATAAGAAAAACTAAGAAGGAAGAGAAGAAAACAAAGAAGAAAAACTACAAAAAATAACATAAGAAAAAGAAGAGCAAGAAGTAGAAAATAAAGAAATATTTAAGAAAACGAAACGTTAACAAAAAAGAAGAAGAAACAGAAGAAGAAGAAGAAACAAAAGAAGAAGAAGAAGAAGATGATCAAGAAGTACAAAAAAAAAAGTAAAAAAAAATTAGAAAAGGCAAAGGAGGAATAAAAAAAAGTAATATTTAAGTATAAGAAGGCGAACAAGAGAGAAAAGAATATATTTGTGTCGACGATTCTGGCAGGCGAGTTATTGGATGTACATTTGACTTTGACATGATTAAATAGTAATTAAACGACTGAGAAGAACAAACGGCAACTTTTGAATTATAGAGCGGGAGAAAAAAAATAGAAAGGGAAAACATCCGACGCTAAACATTGAGAGCGTATGGACTATAACAAAGCATAGGTGAAGTACACATTTGAAAAATAGATAGATAGATAGATACAAAGAAAGAAAGAAAGAGAGAGAGAGAGAGAGAGAGAGAGAGAGAGAGAGAGAGAGAGAGAGTAGCCATTGCGTTGCCGAAAAATAAATGCGGATCTTTGTGTATTCCAGTTCCTCGTCCCGAGCCCAATATTACCAATTTTTATTCTTCCACTTTAAATAAAATCCAATTACTCTTTTTTTCTTTCTTTTTTTTTTTTTTTTTTAAATCTGTTTACGAGTAATCTTTGCGAATGCAGACCCCTACGATATTATCGTGAAAATCTTAATGCCAAATCGTTTCCTGTTCGGTATCTGTATACCTTAATAAACCTTTATCTAGCTCTTATAACTTTATAATAACTTTAGAGCTAGTACGAAATAAATTCGAAAAAAAGGGGAAAAAGAACAGTATTTAGTATTTATGCCAGAGAGCCAGTAACTACGATGAATGTATTACGTATTGTTTTTATTTGCATTCGTCCAAAGCATTGCATTCTTGAATAGAAAGATAAGAATTAGTTCAAAGCGAATTATTTCTGCTTGAATTAAGTCGAATGCCATTTACGTGTATTTATTAGTTTATTTATCAAAAACTTAGATGCCATTTAGTTAAAAATATTTATATAATGTTTTAAATGTTATTACGATATGTTAATTGCTTTACATTTATAAAACTTATACCCAGTTTTAAAAGATTATTTAAATTAACGCGAGATTCGAATCCGAGTAATAAAATCATAAAATACTACAAAAAGGAGCCGTGGTGCATTAGTTACAATACTTGGAAAAATTCAATGGTAAAGTGACCTTCTCCTGAAAATTGAAAGTTCAATTCTCAGTGTGGCGACTGTAAAATACAATTACGAATTGCTTAGAACCTTTATCCAGTAATGACTGTCGGAACGAGAGCATGCTACCCCCGTAAAGTAAATAAGGAGTTCGTTCACAATTCCATCCAAATTCTCGAATTCGACAGAAATATTCTCGAATTCTTAAAGATACACCTGAAAAAGGTCGGAGGTTACGTTGACTGCCAGAACGTTGTGAAAATGACATAAAGTTGAGAACAGTAGTCCGAAAAAGAAAAATAATCAATTAATTAATAAACTAATCAACTAATTAATTCAAGTTGTAAGCAGTAAGGTGAAAATGGAAAAAATCTAGAAGTCGAAGTTTAAGAGAATTATATTGGAATCCAAACTGCAATCCGAGTTGTCAGTTGATTATAGTAAATTTCAAAAAGCCAATTAATTAAGTTGTATTTCGTAAGGTCCAATATGAATCAGCTGCCATCCTATGTATGAATAGTTTATATTGAAGTCCAAATATTATATATATATATATATATATATATATATATATATATATATATATATATATATATATATATATAGTAATTTATAAAATATATATGGCGATTAAGCTACACTGAATATTTGGCGTTTCATCCACTCTAGGATTCGTCAGGCTTATGCACGAATTCTGTGGTTGTTTATCGTTTATCGTTTTTATATCGTCCTCTTCTGTTGAGGATTTTAGTTAGCTTTCTAGTATCCACCGCTCCCCTTCCTATCAGCCAATGGGCATGCATTTTATCGAACAAAGGATCTGTTTTAAAACTAGTTTAGTGGTTTAAGGCAGACATTTTCTTTATATATATATATATATATATATATATATATATATATATATATATATATATATATATATATATAAAAATATACATATGTGTACATACATATATGCACATATATATATACATATATATATACACATATATGTGTGATCGTTTATGTATATTCATGTTTATTTAATTTATTTATTTGTTTATTTTCTATTGTTTTTGTTAGTTTTAAAACTATTTTGTATCGCTATCCTAGAGTAAATTTTATTTTGTGAACACAGTTATTTGCTATTTCTCTTCTATACTTTCGTATATTAATTTTATGTGAGTAAATGAATTAGTTATATATATATATATATATATATATATATATATATATATATATATATATATATGATTAGTTTTTTTTGGAAAAAGAATTCCAGCAGAGTGCTCAATTAAAAGGAAAATCCAAATTGTAAGAGCGTATTTATATTTTGTGTACAGAAAGTTGTTAGTTGAGACAGATCATTGGTACCGTCGGTTTCAAGCCCGATAATAAGGCCCCTTTAAGGTATCCTTATCAAGCTCTCTTCAGACGAATATTGGCTGAAGAGAGCTTGATAAGGATAGCTTAAACGGGCCTTATTATCGGGCTTGAAACCGACGGTACCAATGATCTGTCTCAACTAACAACTTTCTGTACACAATATATATATATATATATATATATATATATATATATATATATATATATATATATATATATATATATATATATATATATAGGTTCAATAAAATATGTTGAGAAACACTTTAGTAAGAGTTAAAAACATATTTATGGACCGGAAAGGAAACACAAATGAAAATGAAAGTCCTTAATCTGCGGAGTTTCGAAGAGATATTTTCCTTCTAAGCAGGAGTTAGCAAAATGCATAAAGAAATTTTGCTTGTAAAGTATTTAAAGAAACTAAACCTGAAAAGGATCATACCAGCGTGAAAATGAAATATAGAACAATAAAACAGATGGAGCGCGGCTCTAATTCCTATTTGGTTTTATTGAGCTTTTACCTCTGGTTAAGATTATTTTATGGACATCAGAAACCTAATATCTATGTTACTTTTGAGTTTACAATATCGATTCACCCTGTAAGCTTAATTGTACTACCACTTTATATATATATATATTTATATATATATATATATATATATATATATATATATATATATATATATATATATATATATATCAAGCTCCTTTAATGGTACTTAAGGATGGACACTGTTTTCGGAGTTATAACATAATAACTAAACGGCAATCAACTACCGTCTATGCAATGTTCACAACTTCCGCTCGTGCGAACACTCTAGATTACCAAATGTACTCGCCCGAATTCGACGTTTAATAGTTCTAAATTCCCTTTAGAGAAATTAATAACTATTAAAGGGGTAGAGGCTCGGCAAATAGAGAAAAGGTGGCTTGGTTTAAATCTCATGACCGACAGGAATTGTTACTTTACACTTATGACTGCGTAAATAAAAGTGACTAATTTTTACTTAATCATGGTTATATATATTGCCGACTGTCAACACGATGGTTGTAGGTTCGATCCATGGCTGGGAAAAGGTGTATGTTTAGCCGCACTGATGAGTTGTGATACAACGAAACAGTACTGTATGTGGATGACTATATATATAAGCAGATTACTCGTACAACAAAACTGCAGGAAAATTTCAGAGGAAATATTATTTATATTTATCAAAATAAACAGAGGTAGGTGGATGAAAAAGAAAGACAAGTGGCCGTCGTAGAGGAAATGTCAGAATGGTAAATTAAAAACTAAAAAAAAATCGGATGCGAAATGAGTAGGAAAACATTTTCAGTTGGAGAAATCGGTTGAAAGAAGAAGAAGAAAAAAGAAAGGAGGATTTTGATCGTGAAAGTTCAGCAACTGATGTTTTACAAAAGGCTAGCTCGAAAATCATTAATAACTTGCATCTCAAAAGTATACTTCAACCTAGCTCTGTGTAAAAAAAAAAAAAAGAAAACACTCATTCGAATACGAGATTGAAACGATATTTGTACCAACAACTGATTGCAGATTCCTTTCCTTGAAAATTCCGGGATGTTGTCGAAACTTTGTGAGAACGAATATCACGTGTGAGGTGTTGAGTTTTTCTCATTTCTAATCTTTCAGATATCCTGCCTACATAGTCAGCTCCATACTGACATAGAAATGTATAAACAATAGAATTCTTTTGATTGGAAAGCAAAACACCCTTACACACAAAAAAGAGAAAAAGGTTCGAGTTGTGTAGATTATTCTCAGCATAGTGGATGGTAAACAGCGTGTAGTAGACAATGGAATATTTTTCACAATGTCATGTCTGTTGGGACCTCATCATGGGGATTTCAAATAGATAGGAAGCTGAAAGTGAATAAATTTATTATTATTAAATATGATAACTTTACGCGTAATAACATTGATGGAATATTCATTAGCAAGAAAAATACGGGTAATTTAATCCATTTCCGCATCAATTCGATTTTGAGAATAAATCATTAGTGTTCAATAGGCAAGAGTTCCAATAAGACACTTTTTTTGATTTAAGAGCAAAAGAAATTTAAATAAAGACATGTAGAGGTTGGTTTTCTATGCACGAATGTTTTAAACGTTCAATCAGCTTTAAATGCTAAAACATCAAGAAATGGAAGGGAATCACATCCCTCAACCTCCATAGTAAATGGCATTTGGGAGTGAGTGTTGCCATTCCAAAATTGAAAACCAAAAACAATTGATGAGACTAGAATCAAAATAAAAGTGTGGAGTGGGTATCTTGATGGTGGTGGGTGTGTATTACCGAAAAATAAAAAGGAAACAGGCTTCGCCAATTCAATTAGCTAAGATACTACATAAGCCGGGTTGGCTTCAATAAGAACACATAACCGTATATGCCATGCTCAGGCAGGAAATATCCACTTACATCTTTTGTACGCGTTCCTTTTTCTACACAATGTTTTGTTTGCTTCTACTTTCCTGGCTTTTAATTTGTTTTTAAATTTTTATTTGGATAGAATGATATGAAGATACAGATAAAGGTAGAAGGACACACAGACTAGAAATGCACACGACATGCAGTATAAACCCTAACTCTAACCCTAACATCATTACTGAACACAAAAGAGATTATTTTTTAATTGGATCGTAAATCACATAGGAATCTGAGGAAATAAGAATGACACAGAAGCTAGCACTGCTCGAAAAGAAACTCTTTACAACAAAATAAATTTCCATACGCAAACGTCAAGATAAACATTCATGCACATATCTGCAACAAATGTCAGTCTAGGTGGAGCAGTAATACACATTATTGGCAATATGACATGATCTAGAGAAGAGAGACAGGGCTATAGTAAGTCAAGGAGGAAAGAAGTCACACGCTCTTGATTCTGTAGTGGCCACACAAAAGCCGTATATTAATCCTATTTGAGCAGAAGAAAGCACCACGATGTACGATTTGTCAAGTAACATATGCAGTGAAACATTTTATGTTCGAATGTGTTCATTTTGCTCCCATGCAATAAAAATACTATAATATTAGTAGTACGAAATGCTTATTTAATGACGTCAAAGTGGAAATGATAATGTCCTTCATGAAAACAGTTTGCTTAAATTCCAAATTTAATATATATATAAGCTTAATAATCCAAACTGTTATATAGAATAAAATTATATATTAATTGCAGACTCTTCACTCACAACATATACAGATTTAAAAGAAATTGATCGGAAAATGATCTATATACAAGATTAAATCTCTTGAATATTTAAGGCTCAAACATAAAATCTTTTTTGCGAAAATAAATGGAATTTGCATTAAATAACACAAAAGTATTGACTCTCTGTAAAACAAAACAAACAAAAAAAACCCAACAAATCTAACGATAATCTTTCTTACAATGCTAATATCTTAGTTCATCTCTGTTTTATTTTTCTTAATAGTTATAGTCAAGATTGTCATTTGGCTGGATAATTAGACATGGTCTCGCGGACAGGAAACCCATTTTTAATATGGGTAAAGGGATATGGACGTTATCTAGAAAAGAAGGCAATAATTAATCAGAAGGGACCACATCTTGTCACCGTCATCCCGTCAGTGAAGCGGAGCAGAAACCGGAAGTAAAAAAGAGTAGACAATTTTGAGAACCTTTTAATTTCATTATATTTTTTAAATTATGCCCTTTTCATTTATATGGTTCTTATTCGAATAACGCCTAACCTTTCCTCGCCATGCTAGAGGGAGTAGTAACGTGATAATGTCTGAGTTATGTCGTCTAGAACACCGGTTCCTTGCAAGGCCACTCATGGCGACCAAATGTGACACGGCGTTAGAGTCGTAATCCGGCAAGAAGGGCTTTAGTAAGAATCCAGGGAAAAGTCATCATCTGGTCGCCTCTGCATCTGGATTTTTTCTGCTCTCGGTTTCGAGGGTAACTGCCCAGACTGCGACTGACGACGACTCCATGCAGATTAGGCAATCCCGAGGCACGACCTTCGTGAGTTCTGACTCGATTAACAAGCAAACAGAAACAAGCAAACAAATTCACACGCAGACACACGCGCGTGCACACGCACACACGCACACACATATACATACACACGCACACACACATATACAAACACACGCACACACTTTATCTCTCTCTCTTTACTCGACTTTACTTTTTGTCTCGTCTGTAAACAGTTTTGTATTCTATTCATCTCTCAGCTCTTCTCATCCTTATCATCCTACTGTCCCCTCCATACTCAGGCACGCTTTTAAGCTTCCCACCTATCTTCAACCGATCCTCGCTCCCCTAAGCCGTGACAAGCAAAACCTTTTATTGCAAATAGAATAAAAAAAAAAAACTTCCACAGCCTCACCATCTCCATCTTTAATATATTCGTCTCTACCATTCCCATTTGTATGTCACAAGTACGTCATTTAACAGATCATCTTCATACCTCCCTTTTCCTTAAAGCTTTTCCTGACTCCTTACTCTTCATTGTTCTATTTGTTTTACTAAATGTTATTTACAGACACTTAAATCAAATAAGCAAATATTTATCATTTTAGCTAAACAGAATACAACCATACATTACTTCTCCTGTTTTGTTTTCCAACTCCACTTTAAATAAAGATAATATTGACAGAATATCTGGGTTAATAAGATTGAACACGAACTAGGGGTTAAGGGATATATATACATATATATAAATAAATAAAATAATATATATATATATATATATATATATGTGTGTGTGTGTGTGTGTGTGTGTGTGTGTGAGCCAAAATAGGTGGACAGTAAATACATATATTTAAAAATCACATATACGTACAACTATATGTAATATATTAGTGGCCTGACAGACATAGGGGAGACAACCAGCAAAAAATTCTGAGTAAATTTCATCTCCCCAAAAAGCAAAACGAAACCTGGCCCGCTGGGATATTATATACATATACAAATGTAGGCAAATTTGGGCATATTTTATTGGTTTTAAAATATTGGTGCTTTTTCATCAATAGTCATAAAATTTTAACCATAGATAAGTATTATAATTTTCAAACAGCCCGCAAATTTTCATGTAGTTTCATGAACGTTATTAAATAATACGGAGTGTTTTTTTTCTTGAGCATTTTTTGTTTTATTAATTTTTTGAATTTTTCGAATAGTCCATTTAAGTATTCGGTCGAATTGGTGGCTATAAGTTCCATGGATTTATTTGAGTTTTTTCGATTTAACTTCTAAAATCCTCATGTTAGTTTTGTGTGTTTACAGACTTGTCTTTTACTGTTTAGTTTTTTAACGCTTAGTAATTCACGATATGCGATATGCATATCAGTTCACGATGGTCCCCGGGGTAGCTCATCGTTAACAAATCAGATGTCGAGGAAGTCCTGTATGGCGAGGCCTATCGATCCACTCGTCTCCACAGCGATCAGTTTTAACAGAAATCTGACGGAAAGACCGGTATATTTTAACTGCTTGCGGTTCTCTGCAGACATCTGTCAAAAAGAACTGATTTAAATTAGGTTTGGATTGTTAATTATTAATACAGGATGGTGGCTAGAAAATCGAGAAATTAGAGGTGGTAAAAGTAAAACCTCAAATTTCATAAAAAAATAAAAGTTCATACTCCCGAAAACAGGAAGAACAAAAACATTTAACCAATAAGTTTACTGCGAAGAGATGTCTCCACAAATGTTCCACGATTTAAGAAATGCAATCGATGGCCAAACATGAACATGACGGCAAAGATTCACAAATTAATTTATTTAACAATGTTGGTCCTTAACAAGCCTACACTTAAATACCGTGGATTTTTGTGTTTGGCAGAAACTAAAAAAATATCAACGCAATACATACTCTATTGACGATTTGTAAACATATTTGGCAAGAGCTTGAAATGGTACCCCGAAGCTTAATCTTCTAAACGCCACTCGAGCTCGAGTTAAGATGTTGCTATCAAATACACGGATGACATTTTGAGCATCTGTGAGTGGATTATAATATCAGTCTTTTGAAAAATATTATAATAGTTATTCTTTAATAAATTACTGTTTGACAGATTTCTCGCTTTTCTAAAAAAAAGTGAACGCGAGCATTAAAGTCAGACTGCAGGTTTCACATCTGAGAAATAAATGACCTTTAACCTGCACGAGCTTAAAGGTCATGCGGTTCAAATTGGAAGAGAAATTCAAACTAAATTTGACAATTTATCATTTTTTTATTTTATTAATCGGGCAGAATTTGACTCATTATTTTCAAGTAAAAGATAAGCAACAAAACAAATAAACAAACAAAAACAAATAAAGAAACAAAAAACAACAAATAAACAAACAAGCAAACAAAAAATAAAAACAAACAAGCAAATAAAAAAAAAAACGAAAAGCAAATTAACAAGCAGATAAACAAGCAAACTATTACCTGAAAAAAATTGTAGAATATTTTTCAACCTTTTCATGTCGCATAGGCAAACAATAAGAATTCGTTATTGTGCCATTGGAAGTATCCTAACAACTTTTATGGCACATGAAGCCTTTTTAGGTTAATTAATGCCGAAATTTAATATTATTTGTTGGTTAATTGATTATTGAGTTTGATGGCGTTTCAACCGTTGTTGGGTCATTTTAGGAAAACTTCATCTAATATCACCAAACCCTGATACCACCTCCAAATTTTATCGCTAAAAGACCACAAATGCCAAAATATGATTTTAGATCTCATAAAAGTTTTATCTTATGTAATTTCAAACATCCAAAAGATGAGGTCACAGTTATCAGTTTTCAACCTCTGGATTGTTGACCCGAAAATGACGCGACAACAAGCAAATGATGTGCTCTTTTTATTTTTGTAACCATGATTTTTTGTTTGCTCATCCTCGAAAACTTATCTGAGTAAATTTACAACCTAAATTGATAGGTTTTAGTTTAAAAAAATCAGTATTTTTTAAAACAACCGAGAAACCAAGCTTCTATCTCTACACCATCTACACTCTGATGCCAATTTGGCATCGGTTGAAATGAATGGCTCTCGTCTTGGGGAGGCTTCATGTTTTGACAAGCTTCTGGGCTTGACCTTTACTCCTGACCTGAAATGGAACACGTATATAAAATTCATTACCACGGTCGCTGGAAAAATGGTGGGATCCTTCTATCGCTCCAGTAAATATCTCACTCCTGATGCAATTCTCTACCTATATAAAAGCCAGGCACGGCTAACGATAGAATATTGTTGCCACATCTGGGCAGGAGCTGCTAGAAGCAGCTTATCCTGCCTGGACAGAGTTGAAAATAGACTTCGTAGCTTAGTGGTGGATGTTTTTTTTCTCTTCCCTGCAACCTCTTTCCCACAGAAGAGACGTTGCGAACCTGTCTCTACTTTATCGTTATTTTCATGGCAAGTGCTCAGCTGAGCTTCAATCTATGGTCCCTCCATAGCTTCAATCTATGGGCCAAACTTGCACGAAAAACACTCGTCTAGCCAAAACCACTTTCAATAATTTCCCCCACTCTTTATCTGTGCCTAAACCTAAATGTAGATTCCATGAACAAAGTTTCTTTTTTAGAACTGCATGTGTGTGGAACGCTCTTCTGTTTGCCTGCTTTCCAGCTGACTACAATCTGATTGTCTTCAAGTCCAACGTTAACAAGTTGTTGATGAACCTTCCTCCTAAGTAATCCAATTTACAAAATTCCCACTACTTATGTTTACTACGCTATAATCACATTGACTAATGTATACCCATTAACCCTTATCCTCGAATAGCCTCCGGACATGATAAGTGGTGATTCCTATGTAAAAAAAAAAAAAAAAAGATTTGACGCCCAAATGTATACTTTTTAACGAATTTCGTTCGTAACAACAACAATAGTGTATTTCAATTTAATTTCTTTCAAAATAGATTTCATCCTCATAGGAACATTTTTCACGTGGGCACCGCCTTAACTAAATCGTAGTAACATCAAATGTCTATCCTTAAGCCATTATGATTACAAGATTCTTAGCATTACAAGACATATAGGCAGATTAAATAACTTTAGTAGGTTAAGCGTCAGACTAGAAATCTAAAGGTTCCGGGTTTCCATTACGAAAACCGACATCAATTGAGTTTCATTTTGTAGGATATCGGTAAACGTTAAAAGTCGCGGTCAGAGAAGAAAGCGATAAAAAATTATGTATACTTTACAAATGGTTTTATGTTGTTGCTTTGTTATATAGTACTAAACTAACAGAGCTACTCGGCCTTGCCCGGGCCATATAAAAAAAAGAAGAAATGAAGTTGCGTTTGAACACGCTTGCTATTCTTAGGGAATTGGACACTATATCTCTGTTTCTATCTCGAGCAAATCCGAGTAGCTTTTCTTTAAGAAAATAATATAACAAAAGATATTGAGGTTAGTTTTCATGGGAAACGTGGCCTTTAAACATACTTGTTCTATCTAATGTATTAAACACTCTTTTATTACTAGATATGACTTATTTGTAGGGCTATGACAACAGCATATCCTTTTCATTGTTTTTACTCTCGAGTATATATCCGACACTCGAGTATATATTCTGCCAGGGAAAACGTCACAGAACTATTGTTGCAGCTAATATTTTGATTATTACTCTTATTGCATAATTCGTATTTAGATGGTTATAGCCTGCCAACACCGCGAGTGCTAACCAGTTCACCACTTCTAGTCTACCTGGTTCCTTGCCCTTGGGTTGAGGGGCGTCCTGCTCCTCTCAACCGCAGCCTCATGGCAACTCTCTTGTCTCCTCGGCTGTTTGTTCACTTCTCCTTATTTGCTGGAGCAAGGGGGTTGGCATTGAATCCTCTTCCTCCCATTCTCTCGACTCCCCGGGGACTCTGCAGTTGAGTGCAGTTTAATTTCCTTATTCGCAGGAGTTACTGTTATTCTTTGTGGTCTTCCCTAGCTAGAAGAGCGAAATTTAGGCTCTGCGTCTTCCTGTTCCAACTTGCTACGCCTTTCCATATTTTCAGACACTACAAGGGTTGTTTTCCTTGCCCCCAGGAGCTTAGAATAGAGTGAGACTAAAGTCAGGAGTTTCTCTTTGACTGGTGTGAAAACCCCAGGCAGTTGACAGAGTGTGTCCTCAAGGCTATTTTTGCCTTTCATTATATTGAGAATCAGATGAGCTTAATCTAGCCTCCGATTCCCAGAATTCCATTTCAAAATTCTCAGGAAACCCATCTAAGGCAGTTTTTGAAATTCTCAAGCTCTAAAAACATTTCCTTTTCTTCCTCTTCCTTAATCTGCCACTCCCAACAGAAGAGTTCATTGCCTTCATCCTCCATCACGTGGGAGGGTCTCTACCTTTCACAATCATACACGTGGGAGGGTCAATCCTTCATTTGCATAACCAAGATTTTTTCCAAGTGCTATTTCGTATGAGTAAAAAATAGATAATTTGGTTATCTTTATTGGGGTGATCAAATTTCCTGGAAATAATTAATAGACACGTGACTTTGTATCCATCATCTCGTTTTGCCTCATTCAAAAAACTCATAACATCCGAAAAAACTCATAACATCCGACGATTTCAGGTGACTCAATAATAATTTTTGATCACTCAGAATTTGGTTAACTGATTTTCAGATAAACTTGTCAAATCGCCAAAAGGTGCCATGTCTGACAATTTTTTGAGATACCTTTATATCGAAATGTCCCGCGTTCAGCTAGTGTTTTTTTAATAGCCGTTTATGTCAACAGAAATGATCATGACAGAAAACAGCTTCTTCTTTATCAATATATACAAATAAGTGGGCGCGTGCATTAAATTGATATTATAACAACCTTGCCTAACAATACTTTTTCTTTCCATCATCATCATCATCATCATCATCATCATCATCATCATCATCATCATCATCATCATCATCATCATCATCATCCAACGACACTGTAACCTTACAATGCCTTGCAATATCCACTCATTTTTTGATGGTGTCGATGGCTATCACTTCAGTATTAACATGATGAATCCAGTTAGTGATGAAGAAACAAATACAAAATGCAGCGCAATGCAATATTATTCATGATGCAAGAGAATTGAAACAATCACATTCTGGAATGTCGCCAATTGTTTCATCAATACACCTAAGATATCTATGCAAAAACTGAAACAGAACGTTTGCTATTCATCTGTTTGAATCAGACCAAACTTCGCTCTGAAGAATATATTCATTTCCAAGATGCAGCCGTAAATTATGGTAATACAGTCAACGATGAAAGATTAAAGATTTTGCAATCTTCATCTTAAGGCAGTCCACATCATATGCATTAAGCACGCTGAAGACGAATTTGGATATATTTGTCACTATGGTCACCGTGACCTATTCATTACATTCGCATGGAACCCTGCTTGGGATGATATACAACAACTCTTACTTCCTGGGCAATCATCGACGGATAGGCACAATATCACAACGCGTGTTTTCAGACAGAAGCTGAAATCGCTAATAGATTTCATGGTAAAACATAAAGTGTTTGGATTTGTGTGCTGCTGGATATATTCTGTAAAATAACAAAAGAGAGGTTTACCACACTTCCACATACTAATCTGGCTACATAACAAAATCAGTCTAGACAAAATTGATAATGTAATACGAGCTGAAATACCGGATGCTAGCGTTGATAAAGATTTGCATTACGTTGTGACAAAATTAAGAATTGATTATATAATGCTATAAATTGAATTAAAAAAAATTCTTAATGCTGCAATATTTTAAGTTATAAATTTATTATATTTTTTACTAGAATATCTTGTCTTTTTATTTTACAGTTTTAGTAACTAGTCCTTTAATTTTTCCATGTTTAAGCTTAACCATATTACTTTTCATGCTCGCATATTTCTATTGTAATCCATAATTTTTCCAGAAAATTCACTTGTTCTTTGCTTAATTTCAGTCTTATATTTTGCCCCCATAAAAATAACATACACATATGTAATAACAATGTATAGCACTCGTCTGCTTTCAATAAAATCCCCCAATTATTTCCCTTTCATTCTCTCTATTTCACTTGTTACTTCTCTTTTCGCGAGAGCGGTGAATTTGTAGCAACAGTAGTCGCTGAAGCGGCGTAGTTGCTATGAAAACCAGCCATAAAAAACGTCGCTCACCCCCTTACGTTATTTTTAACGATTTTGAACACCAGTAAATTCATCATAACTTTTGTTTTACTGAACAAAAATTGAAATCTTTTCTTCACAATATAGCCGAGAAGGTAATCTATAAACTGCAATAATTGTTTGAAATTAGATTGAAAAATGAGTGAGCGGTGAAGCTTTAAAGCAGTTCTAAATGACTAAAACTGCCACTTAACCATATATTCAAGCACTGCTGTGTATGAATGATATATAATTATATAACAGCTGTTATTAAAAAGATGACAGCGACGAAAAATAAGAGAAAAGAGAGGTAACTGCTACTACTTGTCATCAATCCAACAAGACACGGTAGTGTCGACGGACTTGATTGTGATTATCAACGAGACATGAGCTGGTATCAGTGTTAAAAAGTGTTGTTTGCGTGTTTACTTATTATTTATTTATTTATTTATTTAATCATTTACTTCTACGTTTTCTTGTTATGAGTACTTTTACGTTTCGTTTACGTTTATCAATGTTCTTACATATAAGTGTGTGGGTGTGTATGCTCTTACATATGTTACGTACAGTTCACTGTTATAAGTGTGTGTGGGTGTGTGTTCTTATCCTTACACCGTTTCTTGCCTTGGAAGTCTCCGAGATGTATATGTGCAACAATAACGTGAACATACCTGCTTGCCTTGGCCAGCGGATGATGCTTTCTGGTCGCTGCTGGTTTGCCATCTTGTGGGGAGTGGTACTACTGAAGACAGATTCATTAATGAACACAAGATGGGATTTGAAGCTTCAATCTTTTATTCAAGGCAAGCCTAATATCTCGGACCCTGGTTATCGGTAGACCCGAAATCTCTGATCTGCTTTCTCTGCTGCTCAAAACCACTCTCAGCCCATGTGGTCGTCAACCGGAAGTCTACGACCATAATTCCCGTGCCACCTCTTACTTTTCGGTGCATTCTATCTAGGTCGTCAAAAGGTTACTTGACGTTTGATGGCTGTCAAATCTAATCTTCTCTGACCCTGCTAAATCGCTGATGGGAAATCAAATATACTTATAACTTTCTATTTCTAAAAACTACCTATATAGCATTTAATCTGGGATTCCCAATACTGCATTAGTAATATTGCAATATATCCTTGGTAATGACCTATTCGTTAGCAAAATATGAAAAAACACACAGTGACATACATGCACACAATGCAGTATATTCTATATATTTGTTGGCAGAATATGGATTCACACACAAACACACACGCACACACACACAGACACACACACGCACACACACACACACGCACACACACATACATATATATATATTCATTCACTCACGATGCAAATCTAATATGAAATTGATTTGGCAAAAAGGATTCAAATTCTCGATTGAATATTGAGAAGTTTGGTCACCCCTCAAAGAAATTCGCAATCGTTTTCCCCCTGCGATACGAATCAGTAAAAATCATTAAATGAAAAAAAAAAAAATAGAAAAAAGGAATAAATATGAAAGGAAAAGAAAAACAAAAAACTGTATAAAAAAAACCCCAGAAAAACCGATAAAATCAAGCTGAAAGTTGAAACGCGTCGTTAAAAAAAAAAAGATAGAAAATAAAAAAATAGAAGTTAAAACACACACACACAAAAAAATAAGTTCAATCAAAAAAAAAAAAAAGAAAAAAAAAGAAAAAGAAGTAAAATACCAATTTCTTACATGTTTTAAAGCGAAAACAGAGAAAAACTGTCAGGGTATTTTTGTTGCCTTGACAAATTGTAAAATCTATTCGACAATCATCCCTTATAATCTATACAGATCCTTTTTCACAGAAGAAACCTTGCTAGCCTCGCTCTACTTTATCATTATATCTATCGAAATTATTCAACTGAGATCCGATATTTGGTTCCTCCTAGTACAACACTCACAGCAAATACTTGCCCTTTCTACCACAACAACAAGCTCCTTCTGCCTAGCATCAAGCGGATTTTCCATGGACGGAGGTTCTTTGCAAAGGCTTCCCATCTCTTGATCACATTACCAAAGGACTGCTCCCCTGATCACAACTCGGTCTTCTTTAAATCAATTCTTTGTCATGGATCGCAGTTCATGTCATTGGTCGCTGCCACAAATGCTTAAGGCCATCAGAACCAAACAAATTAAATAGGACATGGTTCCAGCAATCCATGGGTTTTGTTGACATGTCTCCAGCAAACTGTTTACTGGCTTTCTTGTGTATTGCCTTCAGAAGAGGTTTCCTCCTAGGGTGACAACCATGCACACCAATTTGAGGAATACAAAGATAAGGGTGTCATGCATACAGTCAAGCATGGTGGTGGGAATGTCATGGTCTGGGGCTGCATGAGTGCTGCAGGTATTGGAGAATTACATTTAATTCAGGGAAACATGAACTGCAACATGTACTGTCAAATACTGTAGCAGAGCATGATCCCTGCCTTCAGAAACTGGGCCGCAGAGCAGTGTCCCAGCATGACAATGACCCAAACACACATACAAGATAACCACTACTTTACTGAAGAGATGATGGGCTGGTCAGGCATGTCTCCAGACTTGAACCCAATAGAACATCTTTGGGGTATCCTCAAGCAGAAGGTGGAGGTGCGCAAAGTGTCAGATATCCGCCAGATCCGCGACGTCGTAATTGAAGAGTGGAAGAACATTCCAGTGTCTACACGTGAAGCTCTGATAAACTTCATTCCAAGGAGAGTAAAGGCAGTTTTGGATAATGATGGTGGCCGCAAAAATATTGAAAGTTGACATGTTGCATGTTAATATTGACAACTTTTCGTAAGGGGTACACACACTTTTGTTGTAGGAATTTAGTTTTTAATGACAATATTTTGAGTTATTTTGAGGGGAAAATAAATTAACTCTGTTATATATGCTGCAAACAGACTACTTTCCATTGTGTCAAAAATCATTTTTTCAGTGTTGTTCCATGAAGAGTTATACTTAAATATTTGAAGACATATGAGGGGTATATATACTTGCAAAAACCCAAACAACAAGGAGAAAGATAACATCATATTTATGTTTTTTCGAGTATTACAATTGTTTCGACATCAACCAGACGATTTTAAATTTTATGCTATTCTAAAAAGATTTGTTAAGATACGTATTAACTCTGTATTAACTCTGTATTTTTTTCAACTTATCTGATGCGATGTTTACCACGAACAGTTTTAAATAACATAAAATTTAAAATTGTCTGGTTGATGTCGAAACAATTTTAATATTCGAAAAAAAAATACAAATATGATGTGATCTTTCTCGTTGTTGGTTTAGTTTTTGCTCAATTACGGAAATGTAAACCATGTTGCTTAATATTTGAGTCAATTTACATGGCTTAAAATCTTATTGATATATTACATTGCCATTGGCTAATAGATTTTAATATATTAAATCCTTGGAAAAATCTTCTCTAATATATATATATATATATGTATATATATATATATATATATATATATATATATATATATATATATATATATATATATATATATATATATATATATATATATATATATATATAAGGATACCGGAGTGTTGAAAATATTAGAAAACCAAAACATGTCGAATCCGACGCCAAAAATATTTTTGTCTTCAATAAAATACCAGTTGCTTCCATAAATGAAATTTACATAAATAAAATTTTGACCCAAATCCATTGCATTTATTCTAGAAAATATAAGGCTTAGGCTGAAGTGATCTTAATCGGTAATTAATTAGTGTCCAATGAACATGGATCAAATTTAATGCAAATCTGAAATATTTGAATTTTAAATTGGAATTTCTACTCATATTTTCTTTCCTAATAATCCTTCAAGGTATTCAAAAGACAACTGAAAATTTGAGAATATTTATTAATTAATGACTAATACCTATTGTTAAAATTGCACAAAAATCGGTGTATATCTTTCAGGAAGGATTCTACCCTCCTTTACCCACCTTGCATATTTACATTGAATTTTACTGTTTAATTTGTTTTTAAATATATATCAATTCTGACTTCATTCTTATAAGATAAAGTTCATAAACTAAGGTATAGTATATAATTATTCTCTCTTAATAGAAAACATACTTTGATATTAATATACTTCGGATAAATTAACAAAATTTGTTCGTATAGATGTAAAAGGAAGAGTTATTTCCCTTTTAACATATTACAGACATGCTTATTTCCCTTCCGCCTTGTACTTTTTCTTTACATTGATTATATTAAAAAAATATAAAACGTGGTGTTTTATCATCATTTAGCATGCCCGATTCAAATTTTCATAGCTTCAAGTTTTAAAATAATATAGTTTTATGAATTGGTTTGAAATAGTCTACTTGATGATGACTTCCGGTTTTAGAGTCGAAAATAGAAAAGAGAACAACTGTTATGTTTTAGCTATGATGTGTTTTTTTTTATAGTTATGGAGGAACAATATATAATTATTTTTCCGCTATTTTCTAAAAAATTATGACGATTTGATGACCAATTCCAGTTTTGAATACGAAAGACAAACAAAAACTGTTACCTATTATATTTTCAATTGGATGTTATTTTTGAATAGATGGCGGACAATTAATAATTAGTTTCCAGCATTATTTTTTCCAAATTATTAGCACGTAAAAAATCAATCCGCTTTCATGATTAAATTTTTTTATTACAAATAATCAAATAAAACTTTATTTTATAATTAGAATATTTTAAACAAATAATCAAATAAAACTTTATTTTATAATTAGAATACTTTAAACAAATAATCAAATGAAACTTTATTTTATAATTAAAATATTTTAAACAAACAATCAAATAAAACTTTATTTTATAATTAGAATATTTTAAAGAAATAATCAAATAGAACATCATTTTATAATTAGAATATTTTAAAGAAATAATCAAATAGAACATTATTTTATAATTAGAACGTTTTAAACAAATAATCAAATGAAACTTTATTTTATAATTAGAATAATTTAAACAAATAATCAAATAGAACGTTATTTTATAATTAGAACATTTTAAACAAATAATCAAATAGAATACTATTTTATAATTAGAATATTTTAAACAAATAATCAAGTAAAAGTTTATTTTATAATTAGAATATGTTAAACAAATAACAAATAAAACCTTATTTTATAATTAGAATATTATAAATAAATAACAAATAAAACTTTATTTTATAATTAGAATATTATAAATAAATAACAAATAAAACTTTATTTTATAATTAGAACATTTTAAACAAATAACAAATAAAACTTTATTTTATAATTAGAATATGTTAAACAAATAATCAAATAAAACCTTATTTTATAATTAGAATATTATAAATAAATAATCAAATTTAACTAATTCGAATGCCTTTTTTTCAAATAAATAACCGAATCGAACTTCAGATATTTATTTTTTTTTCTTGAAAATATTTTTGGATACTTTATTTTATTTTTAAATGCTGTAAGATTTGTTTATAAGTAGAAATGTAAGAAAACGTAAATATATAAACCATTATAGCAATAACGTATCTGGTATAAAATATATTGAAACTATCTGTTGGAATTTTTTAGTACTTTTATTGATTGGTAATTTATCCAGGTTGTGCCAATCGTTGAAATGTTTAAATATTTTCTATGGGTTAACTCTTTTAATGTAATTGAATGTAAAAAAACAAAAAAAACAAAAACAACAACAAAAAACAAAGGGTTCCTCTCTAGAATGATTTCTTCGTATATTTTGTTCCTGACTGGTTATTATTCAAGATTCCGTCATATAATATATATATATATATATATATATATATATATATATATATATATATATATATATATATATATATATATATATATATATATATATATATATATATATATATACACATATATACACACACACATATATATTCCAAAGGATATGGTACTGAACATTTCTTGGATTTACTAATCGCCACACCTGTTGCGAAATTTTAATCTCACTGGATATGTGTACTTTATTATTATTATTATCATTATTATTATTATTATTATTATTATTATTATTATTATTATTATTATTATTATTATTATTATTATTATTATTATATTAAACAATTAAATATTATTATAATATTAAATAATTAAATAATAAATATTATTATTATTTACACCTTTTGCTGAGTATTTCTTTCTATTTTTCCTATAAACTTTTATTTTTCTTTCAACTCTTCTTTTCCGACTGTTTTCAAAAATTGAGCTAACCAGCAAAAATAATTCTTAAATCGAATATATGTCTCTATATGTTGTTTTTTCAGAATTTAAAATCTAACCACGAAACTTATATATTGCTCTATTCTTGAATATTGAGTTTTTCCTTTTTGGCTAGGATCACCTTGAAAGTATTACTTCAAGTAATATCTATCAGGATTTTTCATCTGAATTCTATCAGTGTCTTATCTCGCTTATATATATATATATATATATATATATATATATATATATATATATATATATATATATATATATATATATATATATATATATATATATATATATATATATATATATATATATATATATATATATATATATATATATATATATATATATATATATATATATATATATATATATATAAGAATAGCATTGGTGATTATATCCATCTAAACGTTGTGCAAATAACACTTAGGATGAGAATAGTTGTCTGAAGAATCCAGATATTAGAAAATAATCAATCACTATCTAAAAAATTCAGAATCCAAACCGTTTGTTTGCTGATCTTATTAACTAACAGGAACATGCTTCTCTTATCGAAATAGATAAACTATGGAATTGGATATGTCGAGTTCAAATCAGACATTGTACAATTATTTAAACAATAAATAATTTTGGGGAAGGTATGGATTTAAATATTCTCCATTCACCTATGGTTGAAATCGTATCGTAGACTAGACTCTCAATCCTCGGTTCAACATCTAGTTTAAGAGAAGAAATCCCTGAACTAGTAGCCATGTAAACTGTTTTGTCACCACTTGTCAAGGCCTAACGGCCATTCGAAAATGAGGATTAATGAGTGCAATGTGGTCAGTGAGGAACAGTACAGTGGTGAAAATTAATGGGGCGGTTAAGCAAGAACTTATTCACATGATCTTCAAGACGACCATGTTTTAGTCAGCTGGAAAGCAGTTTCGCTTATATCTTACCTTCTAATCTTGACTATAAAATTCTTCAAAAGTTTAGAAACCCGACATAGACAGGTGCTTCAGCTAGTTGTGGTGCATATAAGCGTCAGTGAGCGTAATAGAATCGCGTATCCCATCGTCCAAGTTGTTAGCCATAGCGCCACTAAGATCGTAATGCATTTCACTTGAAAATAGGAAGATGTTATCTACGAAAGCGATCTTCGTTGACATATTTCTCTGCCACAAAAAAAAAAGCTAAAAAGAATATGAAAGAATATCAAAGAATATGAACGAAAAATAAAAATGGAAGATCCGGAGGCGATTAATCTTTATAAAAATACAGAGAAGCAATACTAAAGGGTTTAACGGCAACATTCTTCGATTCTTCGAAGGATTTATAAGTTCGTATTTTACAAAAAGAGCCAAAATTCGATTATTTAAAAGAAAAATAGAACAAAAAGAGAGAAAAATGCATTTTACCTCTCCCTCACACATATTTTTTTTCATTGTCATCCAAGATTCACTTTTACTGATCAATTTTTTTTATGAAAGTGTGCGTCCAGAAATTGAAGTTAGTATTCAGTAAAAACAGAGATAGAAAGAGATAAAAATGCAAATAGAAAAAAAAATACATGATTTGAAGAAACAAGCGAAAAAATTATATAGACTTAAAGTTGTAGCATATCTTAACATCTTTAGAATCGTATGCAACCTGATGTCTGTACTAATGATTGTGGAAAACAATCACATAGGCACGTCTATCTGCAAGTATACAGATAGCGAATGCTATTATATCTATCTATCTATCTATCTATCTATATCTTCTATATTCCTATAAATTTGTTTTTTTAGTGCATTGATATCCATCTTAACCCTTTTTCTATTATTTAAAAAGGAAATACAATTTTGTCATATATGGGTTGTGGAATTGCATTCACCAGCAAAAGATCTAGCTAATTTGCATATTCTTTTAAACATTCAGATAGATAGATAGATAGATAGATAGATAGATAGACTAATAGATTAAACAAAAATATATACGTATACATAAATATATATGGAAACAATTTTTTGTTTACTGTAAAGATTTTACGCAAATATTATGCAAGTATAAATTATGTAGAATATCTGCAGGAATATAGTTACACGTTAACTCTAGATGATCATCCCATATGAAAACCGAAAAAAAAAAAATAATAGGGAATTAATTAAAATGAATGTTTAAAAGAATATGAAAATTAGCTAGATCTTTTGCTAGTGAATGCATTTCCACCATCCATATATAAGAAAATTGTATTTTCTTTTTAAATAAATAGAAAAGAGGGGTTTTAATATGAATATCAATACACGCAAAAGAAAAACGAATTTATAGGAGTATATATATATATATATATATATATATATATATATATATATGTATATATATGTATATATACATATATGTCTATATATATGTCTGTATATATGTATATATATATGTATATATATGTATATATGTATGTATATATATAGATATATGTATATATGCATATATATGTATATTTATGTCAGGTCATGTCATATGCTACTGGTACCATGTAACCCAGTACTACCTGCCTCATGATCGGGTCACCGGCGACTAAACTGGTTCCCCCACCAAACTTGTTTGGTGAGGAGAGCGGCTAGTCTCCCTGAAGGATTAAAAACAAGACCTTCCAAAGGGCTAATGAACTCTTTTTCTGGGTCAACGGCCAACTAGCACCGTGTATATTTGTGTGTGTGTATATGTGTATTGGGGTAGAGAGGGCTCCCGTAAGCCCTGGTGAAGGCAACCTTTCTAGGAGACGGAAATCTCTGATTTAAAAAACCATAAAGCGGAAGACCAGTACCCGCATTAAGCTGGTATGCAGTTTAATTTGTTGCTGGCTATCTTGCTCTTGCTTGTTGCTGGATCTCAACATTTTGAACCGAGAGAGAGAGACTTAGCTGTCGTACAAAGCTAAGACTCTGTAACATCATATTTGTATAGATACTCCCTCAGACATTTGGATCTTGAATGTCTGAGGGAGTGGCACTCGTCTGACAAGACGTTGCAATCATCATATGTATGTATGTATGTATGTGTATATATATACATATATATATGTATATATATATATATATATATATATATATATATATATATATATATATATGTTTGTTTACAGAATGCCCATGTGCATGTGCAAAGATCAAGGTCAAACAGGTGTCGACTGAAAGCTTTTTCTCTTGTTTCTCAAGTCGGCCGGCGTGCTTATACCCCAATTGATTTGAAGCTTATTAATTATTATTAATAAATAAGAATTTTTTATATTTAAAGGCATATATATGTCTCTCATTTTCATTTTACGCTCGTCAGTACAGAATTACGTAACTGTATCACTGATCGAACAATTCGATCCCCAGATCTACTTATTATAAACCATGGTCTCGTAACCATTCAACGATCACGTTTTGAGATTCTTTCAATCTAAACACAAGTACCGTGATTGTAAAGAGAAAGTTCTATCTTTCAAGGAAGAGAACCATGCGTTGTGGCTAATTTTATGAATCTTCAATTTATCATCTCTCGAAAGGGCTCAACTTAATATTAGCTTAATAGTTATTATTAATAAGCAAATATTTTTTTAAAATATTGATAGACATACAAGGTGCCTTCAATAACTTTCCAGACTTGTTTCGTACAGGCATTTAAAATTGTCGTAGCCTCTTGATCATTTAGTATGTTATTGCTACACATCTCAGGGGATGACTGGCCAAGTTTTATGAGTTCAGCATCAAATACAAGCTACAGCAGGAATAGGAATACACCTTACTAAAGCCTGATTGTTACAGCTGGTAAATTTCAAAAATATATCTGGACATGAGGACACTTTAGAAGAAAGATAAGCAATAAAATTCTTTGTTAAACTTGTAAAAATGCCGCAAAAACGTATGGAATGCTTTGGACTGCTTTTGGACCATCTTCAATGAATCAAGCATCAGTGGCATAAGAGATTAAAAAAAAAGACAGGGAGTCTGCGAGGAATGATGAGAGGTGTGTCAGGAATAAGGAAGTCAGAACACCAGAGTTGACTGGCAAAAATAAAGAATTTCATGGATAAGGATAATTATTTTCTCAGCAATTAATTTCTTATTATACATAGGACAAATCTTACTATAAAACAAAACAATCCAAAAACCTGATCCGGGTAAAGAAGTATTATAATATAAAAGCTCTGTTTGACATAACCCTTAACCATTGAGCTTATCTTTATCTGCAATATTTGTTATATACTTAAGATTCATTACACTTAATTATTTAATCAATAATAAATAATTATTAATACATAAATGTTGTTTTATATATGTTCTGGGAACAGAGTGATTGTAACACTTTCTATATGTATACTAGATAAGTATACGTCACATGATGGGTACAAGCAATAAATATAACACGAGATTTAAATTTTAATGTATTTTTATTTGAGAGAGATTGGAGGCCTTTTTCGGTGGCAACCCTCTAAATATTACAGCTTACAAATAATAATAATAATAATAATAATAATAATAATAATAATAATAATAATAATAGTAATAATAATAGTAATAATAATAATAATAATAATAATAATAATAGTAATAATAATAATAATAATAATAATAGTAATAATAATAATAATAATAATAATAGTAATAATAATAATAATAGTAATAATAATAATAATAATAATAATAATAATAATAATAATAATAATAATAGTAATAATAATAATAAGCAGACGCCATCAAAGCAATGGAAATGAGAGAGAAAATAGGAATGGAATATCTCAAAAGAACAAGAAAACTCATCGAAACCAAACTAAATATTCGAGATCTAATTAAAGGAATAAACACGTGAGCAGTGTTACTAATAAAATACTCTGGACCGTTTATAAGCTGGACCAAAAAAAGAACTAAGGAATCTCGGGCAGAAGACCAGGAAACTCATGACGATACACAATGCACTACACCCGAAGGATGATACCGACCGACTATATGTGAAAAGGAAAGGCGGAGGAAGAGATCTGGTCTATATAGAAGATTGTGTAAACAACAAAAAAAAAGAGAAAAAGAAACATACATAATGCAAAACACCGAAAAATAATTACCGCAGAAAGAGACAAGGAAGAAACAAACAAGATAGAAAAAGAGACGAGGAATAAGACAAGGAATGAAAAATGGGAACAGAAACAGCTACATGGACGATTCATAAGGATGACAAAAGAAGAGACTGACGAAAACACTTGGAAATGGCTACAAAATAGAAACCTTAACAGGGAAACTGAATCACTATAAACAGCTGCACAAGATAACACAATTAGAACCAACTACATCAAAGCAAAGATCGACAAGAAACAAGAAAGCAAATGCAAACTCTGCGGATAAAGAGGCGAAACAATAAACCACATAATAAGTGAATGCAGCAAGTTAGCCCCAAAAAATATAAAAATAGACACGATCACGTGGTAAAAGCAGTATATTAGCAATTATGCAAAAAGTTGTATCTTGAACACACACACAAATGGCACAAACGCATAAACTACACACAAACTGGACACAGAAACTGTTAGAGATGAAAAACACAAAGGAACATCACATGGAATCATGAAAACTGAAACTGTATAATTGTAAAATACCGCCCCTTTTGTGTGTGTGTCACCATAAACGTGCACCACACCAAATAATGAGAGTCAAGGAGGATAGAAAGACCGAGGAGAGAAAGCACTAGCCACACCTCCGCTTGATGAGTGCAAAGAAGACTGGGAACTTCGAGAGGCTTATTGCCAACCAAATTCCAGTGAGGACCAATGGTCGCCGCTAACGAGAAATCAATAGTAAACAGCTGTTGCGATAACGCAAATTCTTTTGCAAAGGTTATCGAAAGAGGTGGAGAGTACCGGAAATCTTGGGGACACTTGTTGTCACTCAGACTCCAGGGAACACCACAAGTTGTTCTCAAAGAGCAATCTTTGATAATTGCTTGTGTGGCGACTCCCAATGAGTAAATAATAATGTGCTTATGTTACTCATCATGTAGCCTAGAATACATATTCCATAATTCGCAATGATAAGTTCAATATTTTAAGATTTTACCAAGCGCACACACACATTGTTGATGCTTACAAATCCGCAACGACTCTTTAAATATATATTATTTAACATAACAGATAAGTTTATGTAAAGCAATATTTTCATGTATTTTTTCTTTTGGTATCCAACTTGTGCATTTGTTACCGTATTGTCGGAAATATATATTCAAAAAGTCATAATAAACTGTACATAAAAATATGATACATGCACAAGTTAAATTTTTATATTTACAGAACAAAACAAAGCAATAAATAAATAAAATAAACAAAAATCATGCGCCCATGTTAAATTATCTAGAACATATATTCCAAAATTCATAATGATCGGTTCATTAGTTTAAAATATTAAAAGTTTTATATAGGGCAAGTACCGGGTGGGATGGAACTCCCGCCCCCGTAAATGGTAAAATTTACAAAAATAAAATGTGCCTATCTTACTGATTGGGTTACCAAGGGTATATATTCACAAATTAATAATGATCGATTTCTTAAAGAAAATGAATAAAAGACTATATATATACACAACCTTAATCATCATCATCATCATCATCATCATCATCATCATCATCATCATCATCATCATCATCATCATCATCATCATCAGCATCAGCATCATCAGCATCATCAGCATCATCATCATCATCATCATCAACAATAACAACAACAACAATGTCACTGTTACCGTATTTTTAGAATATATATTCATACAAAAATTCATAATGATTCATTCATTAGTTTATAATATTACCCTGCACACACACACACACACACACACACACACACACACACACACACACACACACACACACACACACACACGCGCGCGCGCACACACACACACACACACACACATACACACACACACGCAACACACACACACACACACACACACACACACACACACACACACACACACACGTATATATATACACACATACACATTCCTGAGTTCCTACACACATATATTTAACCGATATATTAACTTTATAATATCGTCCAAATTATTTCAAATAACAAACTCAGTGAAGTTATACTTTCGGTTTCAGAGCATTGACATAGCCGAAATAATAATAATAATAATAATAATAATAATAATAATAATAATAATAATAATAATAATAACTAGCAGGACCCGTGAAATTCTACAGGACCCCTGCAATTTCCAACAAGTATGCTTTGATTCAACTGATAATTTTCTGGATAGCGCAAAAAATTTGACAGAGAAAAAGCCCGTAACCCACAGCAAATATATGAGTTTATTAACATTTCTATAGAAACAGTGCTTAATGTATTTTAAATACAGATCAATTAAATTTATGCATTATTTAGCAATCAATAATATAGATATATAATTTTCAACTAATGATTTTTAAAAAGTGCAACAAAAAGTATATAAATAAAATAAATCCATAGTAATTTAAATGAAAGTTTTATATTTTACTTTGTAAAGTTTATAAAATAGAAAATTGATGAATTTCATATAAATCTTGTACCTTATCTTTTTTAAGTTTATACGAAAACATTTTAACTATTTCCATGCCTTGAAAGAAGTACTTTTCTAACTTGTATCGTATTTTTTAAATCATATGTTATTTGAGTTTTGAATTTAAATTAAAAAAATGCTTTTGCATGGCTGTAATAAGTTGAAATTATTTTTTTATCGACGCTTAACTTTTTTTTATAATAAAAATTATTAACATCTGATATAAAACATAAAAACGTAACAAGAATACCATATACAATTAAATCTGCTTTTCTGGTTTTCCAAATCTCTTCTTTAGTTCTATATCTTCTTTGTATATCTATTTTCTCACTTCCTCTTTCTCAACCCCTGTACATAGATTCTATCTAGGTTATTGAGCACTGTTCAATTCAACCTGAAGCTTAATAAGTTAAATTATATTATTACACATACCAGCTGTCTTTAGAGTATTATATATTTGGATTCAGCATCTGCCACGTTAAAAGTGGCCTACCGCATTATTGCACATACCTGACACATCTATTAAATATAGCACTATTTTAGGTAGCTTATATTATTTACCGAGTATCCTATTTCATTAAGAATTTATTGTTCTAACGTTCGTTGCAGATTATTGACCATGGCCGTACATATTAAAGCAATATTTAAAAAAGGATGTTTAACATACTTCTTTCAAAATGTATTTCTTTATGTATCATTATCCTTATCCTGGAATTCATTTGTTTTAAACCATATTTATTTAACTAAAATATAATGAATAAAACCAAAACAACTTCATAAATGAGCAGTAAAAAATAACAAGAGATCTCCAGAGCGCTACTGAAGTCCTGAATTTAGGAGGCATCCAAAGCACTACTAAATCCAAGTTTCTACCCCCGCAAGTAGAGAAGTTATTTTATGTGATCTCTGCAAGAAATAACACTCATACCTCCATTTCCCAACTATAAGCACAAAATGGAAATAAGAGGCATCTAGAGCACTACTAAAAGCAAGTTTCTACCACTCCAATGGGAAAAAATATTATTTTAGGTAAGAACTGAATAAAATAACACTTAGGAGGCTTCCTTAGCGCTACTGATACAAATTTACAGACACAGAACAAAAAATAAACTACCCCATGTACATGGATGATCTGAAGCTGTTTGCAAAAACAACAAAAAAAAAACAAAAAAAAAACAAGAAAAAACAAAACAAAAACGAACTGGAAAAGCTGGAAGATACAACCAGAATATTCAATCAGGACATTGGAATGGAAAAGTGTGCACTACTGGAGATGAAAAGGAGAAAACTAGAGGCATCAGAGTATAAGGAACTGCCTGAACAAGAGAAGATAAAGGCACTTGGTGAAGATGACACTGGAAGCAGACACAAGCAAATCTACAGAAATGAAAGGAAAAATTGGAAAAGAGGAGTTGAGAAGAACAAGGAAACTTTTAGAAACAAAACTCTACAGATGAAACCTAGATAAAGGAATAAACACTTTAGTCATATCGCTAATAAGGTACTCTGGACCATTCATAGGCTGGACCATAGAGAAACTTAAGTATTTTGATCAAAAGACGAGGAAACTAATGACTATGCACAATTCATTACACCCCAAACACGATACTGACCGACTCTATGAGGAAAGGAATGAAAGAGGGAGAAGACTAATAAATGTAGAAGAGTGTGTAAAAAGCACAAAAAGAAATTGGGAAAAGTACATGGGCCAGAACAGAGAAAGATTGATCACCACAGCGAGAGATACCGTCACAAAAAAACAATACAGGAAATGATGAAACCATAAAAAAGAAGAAAAGAAAAAAGAGAAAAAAAAAGGAAAAAGCACTACATGGACAAATCATAAGAATGATAAAAGAAGAGAATCATGAAAACACCCGGAGATGGCTAAGAAAAGAACACATGAACTGAGAAAAAGAATCTATACTGACAACTGCACAGAACAACGGGGCCAGAACGAACAACACTGAAGCTAAAATAGGTAAAACATAGGAAAACGATAAATGTAGACTCTGTGGACAAAGAGGCTAAACGATGAACCACATAATAAGTGAATGCAGCAAATTAGCGCAATACGAATATCAGGACAGAGACAACTGCATGGGAAAAGCTTTTCACTGGGAGCACTGCAGACAACTACACCTCTAACATGCTGACAAATGCTTCAAACACAAACCGGAGACTGTACAGGAAAACGAAAACTACAAAATCGTTTGGGGTATGGAGGTACAAACAGGTAAAATCACCCAAGCTAGAAGACCGGACGTCATAATAATTAACGAGAAAGAAAGGATCTGTCAAATTATAGATTTTGCCGTCGCAGCAAACCACAGAGTGAAGATCAAAGAGGCAGAAAAACGAAGCACATATACGGAACTTTCCTGGGAACTTAAAAGGAATGTGGAACCTGAAGAAATCTGTATAATACCAACAGTTGTAGAGCGTTACAAACAATGACAAAGAACTTGCAAAAAAAAAAGACTAGGAGAAATCAGAATCAAGGGGAAAACTCAGACGATGAAATAGACAGTAACAAGAGTTGAAATCTTAAGGAAAACCCTTGAGTGCAGAATTTAATCGACACGACTGACAAACGTTAATCGATTACTTCGAAAATGCAAAAGAAGTAAAATAAAAATGAAACCAAAAATCTGAAACTGCAAAATTGTAAAAATTGAAGGTTGACCCCCCCCTAAAATATAGTGCCGGTAACTAACACCACATAAAATAGTTAAATGGTTAGATAGAATGGAAAGACCAAAGGAGATAAAGCACCAACCAGACCTCCACTGGATAGATGCGAACGAAACTGGGACCTTTGAGAAGCTTATTGCCACCCAAATTCTAGTGAAGATCAATGGTCATTGCCAGCGAGAATTTAATGGCAAACGACTATTGCGATAACGCAAATTCGTTTGCAAAGGTTATCAAAAGAGGTGAACAGTACTGGTGATCTGGAGACACTTGCTGTCATCCAGACTTCAGGGAATGCTACCGGTTGTTAGTGAGCAATCTCTGATCTCAGTCTGCGTGAGAACTCCTAGTGGTTGCAAATAATAATAATGATAACATTAATAATAATAATAATAATAATAATAATAATAATAATAATAATAATAATAATAATAATAATAACAATAATAACAAAAATTGTAGTGTCGGCATAAACTGGCGCCACACTTAATAATCGAGGCGGGTTAAGGAGAATGGAAAGAAGGAGGAGAGAAAACACTTACAAGACCTCCACTGGATTAGTGCGGGGAAGACTTGAACCTTGGGGAAGTTTATTGCCTACCAAATTCCAGTAGAGACGAATATTCACTACCCACAAGAAATCAATGGTAAATGGCTATTGCGATCACGCAAACTAATTTGCAAAGGTTATCGAAAGAGGTGGTGAGCACTGGTAATCTGGAGAGACTTGTTGTCACTTAGACTCCAGGGAACGCCACAGGTTGTTCTCAGAGAAAATTCTTTGATAGCCTGCGTGAAAACTCATAGTAAATAATAATAATAATAATAATAATAATAATAATAATAATAATAATAATAATAATAATAAAAAAAAAAAAAACGAAAATTATAATTGTGATCTCATCCATTTCTTTGGTCATTGAGATGCAACGAACCAGCATATATATATATATATATATATATATATATATATATATATATATATATATATATATATATATATATATATATATATATATATATATATATAGTGCATTGCTCTGTAATTACATTGAGATTCTTAAATAAGGATTGGTATTTATTATAAGAAAATATATTTCTACAGAAATATATATATATATATATATATATATATATATATATATATATATATATATATAAGGAACTATTGCCTTTTGCTAATAGTCGTACAAATACGTTTGCACAAAAGAAGAGACGCATTTATGCAATTCTTAAGTTTGCACCCTTACTCTCATGTACGTGAACGAGAGTTTTATTATTATTATTTTTTTCTCGCCACTGCAGTGCAGTCGGACATTGGCGCTGTCGACGAGCGAGCGCTACTGCCTTTAAACTGACAGGACAAAATATTGGCGACACACACACACACACACACACACACACACACACACACACACACACACGTACCTAAAAAAAAAAAAAGAAAAAAAGAAAAAGAAGAGTGAAATTCTCTCGACTGAAGGAAAACGACACCAGTCGCCGCTGACTACTCGGATATTTTTTTTTTTTTTTGCATTTTCTTCCAACAGAATGGATGCCGTGAAACAGATCCCGGACGCACGTCACAGGTAGGTACGCACATACAGTAGAGTCATGACATTAAAACCAGTTTTTGTTTCGTTTTCTCTATAAACGTATAAACGCACACACGCACATGCGCCACCAATTTCACTTCCTTCTAGGATATATAAATATACATCCGCCCGTCACAGCGAGTAGAGAACTACCAAACGCAATAATTTCAAGTGTTTAAGAGAAGAAAAAAAAAAAAAAAAAAGCAAACAGCCGGTCACTATCTCACCGTCGGAAATGAATTCCAAAAGAAATTCTTCACTCTATTTCCATAATGAGACGTTTTCTTTTCGTTTTCCTTTCTTCTTTCTATATTGATTGATATGTGTTTATTTCTTCCTCGACACATTCCAAATGCTTTCTTTATTTCTCATTTCTTTTTAACTTAACTGATTTAAACATTATTTTAAATGAATACGAAAAAAAAAACAAAACAAACAAACAAACACACAAACAAAAACAAGTGCGAATACTAGCAAAGCATATTTTTCAACATTTTTTACACAGGGTGTACACCTGTATAATATAATATACACACCGGCTAATCAACAAGTTATTATGAAATTAAACCCACCATAATGCATTTTTTTGTAAACAACTCTCATCTCATCTCGAACAAGAAAAAAACAAACTATTTTTGAAAATCTTTATTCGTTACAATAACAACCTAATCTTTTTGGCCCTTTGGCCAAGAAAGTGTAGTATCTGTTCCGGCAGATACTGCAAGCAAAGACCATATGTGGGGGCGACCCCACATATAAGACCTTGTTACTGTAGGGGCAACCCTTCATACCAATTGTCACTATCCAGCTCCCCTACTCCCCGGAGAGTTGGTCCCCATTTCCCCTTCACTCCTCACATTAAAAGTCGGCCTTGTAACCTAATTTGCTCGGTGGGGGAGCAAATAAATACCCTTATCTTTTTGGTCTTTTCTTCAAATGCTGCACTTCCATTTCTTGTTCTCTCTCAGTGGAGGAACAGCCCTTCACGACTGAGACAATTTTTTTTATTTTTGTACTTTTTTTCCACATTAAAAAACGACCCTGGTGTCTAACTCTGTCCCGTGGGGAGGCATTGTAAATAGGTACAATAACAACCTTTACTTGATTTCATCTGCTAAGAAGCTTATAAATGCTTCGCATGTAAAATTCTTTAGGTTTTGATGTGAAATATGGACCCAACTCCTGTTCAATCTCCTCTAATGATATTAATCTAAGACCGTTAAATGATTTTATAATCCTCGAAATAAGTGATAATCCGAGGGAGCAAGGTTAGGAGAATATGCAGGATGGTGCAAGATTCCCCAACCAAATATTTGTGTGAGGACAAGTATTATCATGATGGACGATAACTCCCTTTCTGTTGACTAAAGAAGTCAATATTGGTCAATATTGTTGAAAGATATGAATGATGCTTTAATAATCTTAAAGCAAAAAAGTTATAAATCAATCATGGTAATATATTGGAGTAATAACAATATGCCGGAAATAAATTACGATGGTTTAAAATATCGATTCTATTATATATATATAAAAGTGAACGTGTGTGTGTGTGTGTGTGTGCGCGTACATTTTCCTATGTAATAACTCTGTCAATTTTAAGTCTACAGACTCGAAATTTGATATACCGAGTACTGGGATTTGGAAAAATCTTTGTAATCCGGTTTCGGCCGGAAATTTGGCTGATAAGGGGTCAAAGTTCAACGATTTGACTTTTGAGAACTCTACCAAACTCCTCAGACAATTTTGGGTCTAAACACTTGAAATTTTAGATCTAGGTTCCTTGGACATGGATCTAACTTAATAACTTGATTTGAGCCCAAAACAATAAAGGTTAAGGAGTCATAATAGGGAAACAATAAATTTTAAGGGTCATAATAGGGGTCAAAGTTTAAAAAAATTGACCTTTATTTTTATTTGCTCAATATACACCTCCAAACACCCGGGCAACGCTGGGATGCAATGCTAGTTTTAATAAAAAAGCAAAATTTTTATGCAAAACGTGGAAGCAGGGTTAAGTGGTTTTCATACAAGTTTGCGTTCGCTTTACTGCATTCTGGCAAACTTGGAGGTAACTTAAGCCATTTCGCAGTCGGAATGAGTTATAGTTCCACTCAGCCCCCCCCCAATACACCCTCTCTTCGGGATGAGGGAAGGTTTATTGTTGATAACCTGAGGTGGCCCTGCTGGGAAAATGCCTTAAAAGTCCGCTCTCGGCTGCTTTTATACCAGATTAGAGTTCCCTCTCGGGAGTGCTTATTTTCACCTTCCGACTTTATACAACATCAGCTGGAGTTTTCATTAGCTGATAACGACAGGTGTTTTTTCCTGGAATCTGAGTGACAGCAAGGCACCACGGTATTTCAATATTGAATATCTTTTCAGAATAAGGATCTTGCTATTTTTTATAGGATTTTCAAATTAAATTCAATTTTTTACTGTATCTTTTGTTTATTAAATTGTTAGGTGAAGGTCCAAAATAGTTACAAAACTGCCCCTCTCCTCATGTTAAGAAAAAGGTTTTAAATAGTAACGCTATTATTTCAACACGGTCCGTATTCTGCATAGTACTCAATATTGTCCTTTCGAATTGTCATTTGGATTGTGCTACCCTTCCTCCATTTTTTCCAGGCTCCCTGTGGTCACTTTCCATTGGTACAACCGCAGGATCTTATGTCACGTGGATGCGGAGGAGGAAGTCAACTTATAGCTTTCATTTTGCTAGGTTTTAGTGCTTTCAGTTCTTTTAGGCTCGTGTTATTATGTTCTTTATTTGATAATATATAATGTAAGAATACGGCATAATCACGTTGACACACCGGTTCCCGAAGTCACTTTTGACGTTGAGCCTGGTCAGTATTAAAATGGGTGACCATCTGGGAATTCCAGGTGCTGTATGTGCTCTCCACTTATCTCGGCATTGTTTCCAGTCGGCCTGGACCTCCCTTTGCCACGGGATTCAAGCAGTGTCGATTCAGGAGAGGTGTGGTTGGAGATTGCGCAAACCCTGCCTCGCAATTGCATGCGCAGCTACCCTTACATTGTCGCTTGAGATTTAACGGAGGCATCACGATAATGTAAGTGTTGTGTTTGCTAATGAACAGCTGATTGTGACCATTTGTTGACGTACGCTGCCTTATGCTTCCCCACCTCCACAAAGAAGGAGGTAACACCTAGAAGGATAGTTTAATGACAACAGAACAGATACTATGCCCTGTAAAAGAATAGTTAATGTTTGAGAGACTTTCTCATGACACCAAAACACATATTACACCCCCAAAAGGAGGAATAATGCTTGGGAGAATGGTATCATGACCACAGAACAGATGCTACCCCACCCTGGATTCAGCATTGATTGTACAGTAGTACATTGATTAGCAGTAATAGTATAGTTTCAGTTTTAGACAGACAGATAACAATTTTACATTAGAAATAGATTTACTCACTAGGACTCCTCAGACGAGGCATTACTAGTGATATTTCACTGGAAAAAATCAAATAAAAATCTGGAGTACACTGGGTTCTAAATGACAACAAGTCTCCTCAGATTTCCAATATTTCCTGCTTAATTCTTGTTCTCGCACCAGCTGTTTACTATTGAATTCTTACTGATAACAACTAATGTCACTCTCGAATTTGAGCGATATAAGTTTCTTCGGAATTTTAGTAATCGCCGTACCCTACTAATCGAGGTATGTATGGTGCTATAACTCCTCTGTATTTCTAACCTCTCAGCTCCTCCACAGTTACTGGGGAGATCTGAGAGTACTGGTACTAATATCGGTTGAGGTTAATGCCATTACATTTGTATTTGGTGTGTGCCACTATCATTAACTAAATGATCACTCACTTGCAACAACGAGTGTTGTTTTCTGGAGACTGAGTGACAACAAGTCTCCCCAGATTTACAGTACTTTTATTCCTTTCGATTACCGTTTAAAATCACTTTGCTTTATCGTAACAACCACTTATAATTGAGTTGCCGTTGATAGCTATTGATTTTTTTCCCTAGAATTTAAGTGACGCTACCCCTGCTCGGGAAACCGTTACATCCCATGCTCTTGCATTTGAGGGAACGTGAATAAATTCTTTGCTTTTTTTTTTACTGCTCACGACTACTTTCTGTGAGATCAACCGATGGGGGTTCTATATTATTTAAGGTCCGTTTCTAATAGTACTTTCATCCAATCTTCGTTCCTTAGGGATAGTAATTTCATTTTGTTCTCGCTCATAATATCTTTGATGCGTTCTACTTCTTCTCTTTCTTCCTCACTGTGTTTTGTGGTCACGTGGTTAGTGGGTTCTAGAGTTGCAATGGTTATATTATATTATAGTGTGCCGAGAGTTTTCCTGTGAATTATGTTGTTCTCTTGTTTTATTTAAATTTCCGTTTAGAATCGGTTCCGCTAGAAATTTACGTTTCACAACGATATAGATCATCATTTAGAAGAAATAGAAAGAAGAAAAGGCATTTTGACACACACACATATACACACATATAAAATTATAATGATAAACATTAATCCCCAGTATATATGTAATATTGTCAAAATACATACTTATAACCAGTGAGCTACACAAATGTTTATTTCTTTAAATTAGAACATATACTGACAATAAAAAAGTTATATAATAGACCAATTAAAAACAAGAATAATTTTGATTGCATATTTTACCGTTTGAACCTTAATGATTACTATTTCATTAATTAGTATACTAGTTAATTCATTGATTTTTTTATATCTGTTATTCTATTAAAAATTTCTTTCACAAAATTTTCTTACACCCCCCCCACACATATATTTATATATTTTTAATTTCTGCAAATCAATGATACATTTTTTACTAATGTTTATCTCTGACGAAAACAGTCTATCTTTGAAATCAATGAGTTAATATTTTTCTATGAATTTTTGATGGATAATAAATATTGTAATTTTTTAAATTTTTCTTGTTTATATATATATATATAAATATATATATATATATATATATATACATATAGACATATATATATGTATATATACATATATATACATATATACATATGTATATGTATATATATACATATATACATATATATATGTATATACACACACACATACATATGTGTGTGTGTGTGTGTGTGTGTGTTGAGAATAATGGAAATACTGTTCTGACGAAATAGAGAAATGAAAAAGGAACAAAGTTCTGTGTGTCATGTTTCGTCTTTATTTCTCGAGGAAGTCTCGAAATAAAGACGAAACGTTAGTGAGCATATAACTTGGTTTGTTATTTTTATTATTTCTCTCTCTCTCTCTCTCTCTCTCTCTCTCTTATATATCTATATATATAAAAATGTAATTCTTGGTTTGTTATAAGTGAATAAAACCATATTTCTACGTTACCAATTTATTTGAAATTTTCAGACAACCCATCTTTAGAATCAAGGGATGTTTTTATGTTATTAAAATAAATTCACCTCGCGAATTATTAAAATATTAAATAAAATAAACATATTTTCGTAACCGTTAGTGCGAACCTGTTTTGTTGATGAAACTTAACTTCCGGTTCGATTCATTTCACAGCCACGAATTGACGAAGCGAAGTAGATTTCATTTTCTGTTTACTCGATAAGTAAAAATAACAACAAAAAAACATAATTCATTTGTTTATCTTCCAAATTTTTTAATTTAAACATTTTTTCTTTATTATATAAGGCAAAAAAAGTTTGTCGCTTGCTTTTTGAGTTTTATTTATTTATTTTTTTTTTTTGTTTTTCGATATAAGATTGGTTGGTAAAAGTACAGTTTTTTTTTACCGATTGGTAACTTGCTTAAATAATATTTGGTGCTAATGCAAAGAGTGGTCTGCGCTATTTTTTAAATCGTATTTCCACGTTTAATTAAAGTTTTATTATATGTTTTTTATTCAATTATAAGGTTAAAATACAGATTAGGTACAAAACACCCTCCCCTCCCCATGTTAAGAATGGATTTTTAAATAATAACGTTATTATATCAACACGGATCACTCTCTGCATGAGTACTGTACTTTCACCTAACAGTTTAATAAACAAAACATGGTACTTATGCAGAGAAAGTACCATAATAATATAATAATAGAATAATAACGTTATTTAGAAAGCCATTCTTAACATGGGGAGGACGTTTTGTAACTATTCTATACTTTCACCTAACAATTTAATAAACAAAATATGGTACTTATGCAGAGAAGGTACCGTGCTGAAATAATGCTATTAAGAAAGCCATTCTTAACATGGGAAAGGGAGAGTGTTCTGTAACTATTTTATATTTTCACCTAACAAAAGATAGTACTTATGCAGAGAAGGTACCGTGCTGAAATAATACCGTGCTGAAATAATACCGTTATTTAGAAAGCTATTCTTAACATGGGGAGGGAGTTTTGCATCTATTCTATACTTTCACCTAACAATTTAATAAACAAAAATAAATAGTACGTATGCATAGAAAATACCGTGCTGAAATAATGTTATTTAGAAAGACATTCTTAACATGGGGATGGTATTTTGTAACTATTCTGTCCTTTCACCTAACAATTTAAAAACAAAACATGGTACTTATGCAGAGAAGCTACCCCGCTGAAACATTAACGTTATTATTTAGAAAGCCATTCTTAACATGGGGATAGGGGTGTTTTGTAACTATTCTGGACTTTCACCTAACAATTGAATAAACAAAAGTTAAACTTAAGCAGACAAGGAACAGTACTGAATCAGTAACATTATTTAGAAAGCCATTCTTTACATGGAGAGGGAGGATGTTTTCTAACTATTCTGTACTTTCGGTGCTAATGCAGAGAGTGATCTGCGCTATTTTTAAATCGTATTTCCACGTTTAATTAAAGTTTTATGATATGTTTTTTATTCAATTGTAAGGTTAAAGTACAGAATAGGTACAAAACCCCATCCCCATGTTAAGAATGGCTTTTAAAATAATAACGTTATTATTTCAGCACGGATCACTCTCTGCATGAATACCGATTAATGTTTTGTTCTTTGCTTTTTTCCCGTATGTTTTGTTTTTTTTTCAAGAAAACCTTTTTTAACAAAAATTGAAAGTACACGTTTTTTCTTTTTTTTTACAGAAGTTGTTTTTACATAAGAAAATATGAATGCTTTTTCTTTATTAAAGAAATTGGGTACTCGTGCACTTATTGATCCGTGCTGAAAAAATAACGTTATTATTTAAAAAGCCATTCTTAACATGGGGAGAAGAGGGTGTTTTGTAAATATTCTGGACTTTCACCTAACAATTTAATAAACAAAAATTAAACTTAAGCAGACAAGGAACAGTACTGAAGCATTAACATTATTTAGAAAGCCATTCTTAACATGGGGAGGGAGGATGTTTTCTAAGTATTCTGGACTTTCGGAGCTAATGCAGAGAGTGATCTGCGCTATTTTTAAATCGTATTTCCACGTTTAATTAAAGTTTTATGATATGTTTTTTATTCAATTGTAAGGTTAAAGTACAGAATAGGTACAAAACCCCATCCCCATGTTAAGAATGGCTTTTAAAATAATAACGTTATTATTTCAGCACGGATCACTCTCTGCATGAATACCGATTAATGTTTTGTTCTTTGCTTTTTTCCCGTATGTTTTGTTTTTTTTTCAAGAAAACCTTTTTTAACAAAAATTGAAAGTACACGTTTTTTCTTTTTTTTTACAGAAGTTGTTTTTACATAAGAAAATATGAATGCTTTTTCTTTATTAAAGAAATTGGGTACTCGTGCACTTATTGATCCGTGCTGAAAAAATAACGTTATTATTTAAAAAGCCATTCTTAACATGGGGAGAAGAGGGTGTTTTGTAAATATTCTGGACTTTCACCTAACAATTTAATAAACAAAAATTAAACTTAAGCAGACAAGGAACAGTACTGAAGCATTAACATTATTTAGAAAGCCATTCTTAACATGGGGAGGGAGGATGTTTTCTAAGTATTCTGGACTTTCGGAGCTAATGCAGAGAGTGATCTGCGCTATTTTTTTAAATCGTATTTCCACGTTTAATTAAAGTTTTATTATATGTTTTTTATCCAATTGTAAGGTTAAAGTACAGATTAGGTACAAACCCCCTCCCCTCCCCATGTTAAGAATGGCTTTAACCTTACAATTGAATAAAAAAAAAACATATCATAAAACTTTAATGAAACTTGGAAATTCGATTTAAAAAATAGCACGGATTAGTAAGTTCATTAGCACCAGAAATTGTTAGGTGAAATACAGAAAAGTTTCTACCAAGAAAACCATTATTATTATTTTTTTTTTTTGCTATTCTTACCAAGGGGAGGGGATGATGTTTTGTCACTATTCTGTGCTTTCAACTAATAATTTATAAAAAAAACAAAAGGTAAATTTTCAGATTAGGTTCACCTCCACAATTTTTAACATGGGTAGGTTGGGGGTGTTTATTCTGAAAGCCGTTCTTAACATGGGGAGAATGGTGGTATTTATTCCAAAAGCCGTTTTTAAAAGACGAAAGACAGGTAAAAGGTTAAAGCATGTGGTTAGGCATGAGTGTTGTTTATTCCGAAAGCCGTTCTTAATATGGGGATGTTGGGAGTGTTTATTCATGGCCGTCAGTGAATTATAGTGCATAGTACAGGTCTGTATATCTCAAAAACTAATGGCCTCTGCAAATTTTAAATGAGATTTTCTCATTCAGCATAGTCGAAAATTGTGGAGGTGGACCTAATGTAAAAAAAATACCCTCCCCCCAAAAAGATATTGTGAAATTTAAATTTAAGCGCGGTAACAAAAATAAAATTAGACAGAAAAATACACCTTTGGGTTTGTACTTGCACAAAGACTTGAAAAAGTTGTCAACAAAAACAAATATATAACAAGTAAATATTTTCAAAGGCAAGATAAGTTACTTTTCTACCTAATTGGATAATTTTTAGTGTTTAGATTCGAAAAAAGTTGTCAAAAAATAAATGTATAACAAATATTATCTAAGGCAAGATATATTACTTTATTACCGAAATGGATAATTTTTTTTTTGTTTTTTAATGCAAAATTTTTATTCGGCTCAAAAAAAACACAGCGTTTACTGTTATATTTGAAAATTACAAATGGCGGCAGACTGTATTAACACATTAGGTTTGGGAAAATGAGTTAAAATTAAAAAAAAACTATACAAAATACTGTTAAAAACCACTGAATACATGTCTGCCTATGTCACAGTAACATATATTAAGTGAGTTCCTGACAGTATTTTGTATAGTTTTTTTTTTTAGTTTTAACTCATTTTCCCAAAGTTAATGTGTTCAACAGTCTGCCGCCATTTGTATTTTTCAAATATACAGATAAACACTACATTTTTTTCAAACGGATTAAACATTTTACACTAAATAAAAACACTAAAATCTTATCCAGTTAGGTAGAAAAGTAACTTATCTTGCCTTTGATAACATTTATTTGTTATATTTATTTTTCAACAACTTTTTCGTTTCTGTGTTTAGTAATACAAACCGTTTTATTTACTATAACGTTTAGTCGGCTCGAAGAACAGTGTTTATCAGTGTATTTGAAAAATACAAACAGTGATGGACACTGTTGATGATGTTAAGTTTGAGAAAATGATTTAAAACTAAAAAACTATACAAAATACTATCACAAACCCACCGAATATGTCAGCCTATGTCACAATAACATATAATCAGTAGGTGTCTGCCATTGTTTTGTATAGTTTTTAACTGATTTTCCCAAACTTAATGTATTCAACAGAGTCCGCAACCATTCGTCTTTTTAAAATACATAGATAAACACTGCGTTTTTGAGCCGATTAAACATTTTACATTAAATAAAAACACTAAAAAATTATCCAGTAAGATAGAAACGTAATTTACCTTACCTTTGCTTTCATTTATTCGGTTTTGAACAACTTTTTCGAATCTGTGTATAGTAACACCCCCTACCCAAATATTAATTAAAAACTCACATTTTTGAATACAATAAAAAAGAAAACTATTTAGTGTTTCAATGGTTTAGCAACTTTCGGCTTAATCCACTTAATGTTGGTCGAGCCCAAGATATGATTGATGGTAACTCCCGAGGATCCGGATCCAATTCTGCAAGAGTACCATATGTTTTTTCATTTTCGCCTTTTTTTTTTTTTACTTTTTGGAGTGGATTGCTGTACTAAGAATATAAGAAACATGCATTTTCTCTTTTTATTAGAATTTTCCATTACACGAAATTAAGCCACAGCAACGCGTGGCAGGGTACAGCTAGTATATATATATATATATATATATATATATATATATATATATATATATATATATATATATATATATATACCCAGCGTAAATTAGCAAAGAAGGTTCAATGAACATAAAAGAGATATACAAAATAGCAATTCTCTAAGTGTATTATTCTCTCATTCATTGCAGCATAATCACACCGTGGATTTTAAACAAGCAAAAATAGTTATATTAAAAATATATATATATGGATTTTAAACAAGAAAAATAATTATATTAATAATAATAATAATAATAATAATAATAATAATAATAATAATAATAATAATAATATACATATATATTATAAAATAAGGCTGAACGTGTGTGTGTGTGTGTGTGTGTATCTGGTCACGAATAGGTTCCTATATGGTTGACTATTTTAAAAAACTGATTACATATAATGATAGATGTATCGAGGATCAGGAATGGGTATGTTTGATCTGGCAGAACGGTAATTCATAAAAATTGTGGGATCTGTGTTCGCGCCTAGCCTCCAAGTATGGAAATAAAAATTGAAAAAAAAAAAAACGTTTACAAGAGTTTTGGATATAGATATACATAAGAATACTTTGGTAAGTATGTTTCAACTTAAATAGGGATGGTATAATAAAATTGTGGGAACTGCGTTCGCGCCTGTACTCCATTGAAATATGGCACACACTTTAACAAAGACTTTTCATATCTATTTGCGTAAGTATACTTTGATAATTATGTTTCAGTTTGAAGAAATATGGTATAATAAAATTATTGGGTGTTCGTTCGCTCCTGACCTCCATAGAATGTAAATATGTCTCAAAGTTCAACAAGGTTTTTTAAAAGGGGTGAGGGTCCACAATAACACCTTAACTTTAATCTTAATTCACGTTAGTTTTTATTTATTTTTTGATTTGAATCATATTGTGTCGAATAAATTGACCTCATAAATTCATGTTCTTATTAAAGTGAAAGCCCCCCCCCAAAAGTCGGAACTTTAGGCAATTCTCGACACAAATTTTGCATAACTCTGTTTTTTTTCTTCACCACTTGCACGTGGCACTCTTTCGAAAATAGATAAATAGATAAATAATAAAAAATAAGGACGTTACTTGTTATCGTGTCAAAAGAAGGAAAAAAATCCTATTCACGTGATTACGTGTCTTTTTAAAAACATTTACATAACCTTTTTATTTTTATTTATATATCTGTTTAAGCTTTTTTGTCAGTGTACTAGAAAATATTCAGTTGATTACAACCCTTTCTGCGTGTTCTTTGCATTACAATAGTATAACCCTCAATCCGATATAGGTTCCTGGGAAATGAATGTAACTTTATAACTTAATTTGAGCCCAAAACAATAAATGTTAAGGGGTCATAATAGGGATCAAAGTTAAAAAAATTGACCGCTTTTTTTCTTTTTTATTTTTTTGCTAAACATACACTTCCAAATACTCGGGCAACGCCGGGCACCCATGCTAGTATATATATATATATCTATATATCTATAAAAGTGAACATCTGTGTATCATGTGTATCTGTCTGTCTGTGTATCTGTGTGTCTGTCTGTGTGTGTACATTTCCCTACGCAATAACTCTGTCAATTTTTAGTCTACAGACTGAAAATTTGATATACAGCGTACTGAGATTTGGGAAAATCTGTGATCAATTTTCGGCCAGAAATTTAGCGATTATGGTCTCAAAAGTCAACGATTTGTCCTATGAGAACTCTACCAAACTCCTCCGACAATTTGGGGTCCAAACACTTGAAATTTTAGATATAGGTTCCTTGGATATGGATCCTACTTAATAACTTGATTTGAGCTCAAAACAATCAATTTTAAGGGGACATAATAGGGGGGAAGTTAAAAAAATTGACCGCTTTTTTTTGCGCAACATACACCTCCAAATACCCGGGCAGCGCCGGGCAGCACCGGGCACCCATGCTAGTACATCTATAAAATGTGTCTGTGTATCTGTGTGTCTGTGTGTCTGTCTGTGTGTGTACATTTCCCTACGCAATAACTTTGTCAATTTTAAGTCTAAAGACTGGAAATTTGATATACAGGGTACTGAGATTTGGGAAAATCGATGTGATCAATTTTCGGCCAGAAAATTGGCTGTTAAGGGGTCAAAGTTCAACGATTTGACCTTTGAGAACTCTACCAAACTCCTCCGATAATTTGGGGTATAAACACTTGAAATTTTAGATATAAGTTCCTTAGACATGGATCTAACTTTATAACTTGATTAGAGCCCCAAACAATAAATGTTAAGGGGTCATAATAGGGGTCAAATTTTAAAAATATTTGACCTCTACGGTCGCTACCAAATTACTCAGACAATTTCTGGTCTAAACATTTGAAATTTTACATAAAGGGTATTCAGAGGTAGGGAAGCTTTTTCATCGGTTTGGCTCGAAAATTTTTAGTTACCAATATATAAATGTATGTATGTATGTATGTATGTATGTATGTATGTATGTATGTATGTATGTTTTCATGTCTGCCTAACACTTTCGACAGAGCCGACGGATTTTCCCAAGATCAGTATCGTTTTGAAGTTCGACCTTTCAGACGACAAATATCGAAAAATTGGCTAAAAACATTAATATCTTCACTTTAAACTGGGCACTTTTCTACAGGGGGTCGCTTTTTTCGCCAATATTTTTGAAAGTTTTCCTCTCCTTTCGATTGTCTAGCCTTTAATTTAAAAAAATGTAATTTCCGGTTTGGCGGTGGTCGTAACGGCATAGACGTCAGGTTTTTTTCACGTTCTTTTCCTCCTTTGCGCTACGGGTTCGAGCCTGCCTTCTTACTACCACTTTTTATTTTTGATCAACAAACATATCCAAACACCCGGGCAACGCCGGGCTGAAATGCTAGTATATATATAAAAGTGAAAATATTTTGTGTGTGTGTGTGTATCTGGCTGTGTGTGCACATTTTCCTACACAATTTTCTTTTTTGCTCTATAGACTCGAGATTTGACATAGGGGATATTGAGATTTTGGAAAACCGTTTGGATCGGTTTTCGGCCAGAAATGTGGCTGTCAAGGGATCAATGTTCAACGATTCGACCTTTGAGAACTCTACCAAACACCACCGCCAATTTTGGGTATAAACACTTGAAATTTTATATATAGGTTCTTTGGAGATTGATATAACTTTATAATTTGATTTGAGCCCAAAACAATAAATGCTAAGAGGCCAAAATTGGGGTCAAAGTTAAAAAAAATTGACCTTTTCTGTCTCTACCAAAATACTTAACCAATTTTTGGTCTAAATATTTGACATTTTACATAAAGCACATTCAGACATAGGGCAAGCTTTTTTGGGCGAAAATTTGGCTGCCAATGGGTCAAAGTTCAAAAGATTTTACATTTGCGGTCTCTAACAAAGTATAAAGACAATTTTTGGTCTTAACATTTTAAATTTCATATAAAGGGTACTCAGACATTCAGCAAGCCTTTTAATCAGTTTTTTGGGCGAAAGTTTCGCTGCCAAGAGTTCAAGATTGAAAGAGTTGATCTTTGCAGACTCTCCAAACTCCACCGCCAATTTTCGGTCTGAACACTTGAAATTTTAGATGTAAGTTACCTGGACATGGGTAAAACTTTTAATTTGATTTAAGCCAAAAAACAATAAATGATAAGGGTTCAAAATGTGGGTAAAATAAAACAAACCTGATTAATAACAAAATTATATAGTTGATCAACAGATTAAACACACTTTATCCGCCATTACAAAAAACACTAATGACAATGATAATAATTATAGTTAATAATAACAACATTTTATTGTAACGAGATGCATGCTAATTATAAAATAGACAATAAAAAAGGAAATATCATACACAAACACATTTCACCACTGAAAAATCTCTAAAATTAAATTCATTATTTTTTACAAAAAATTTAAAACAAGTCAATTACTAATAAGCAATAACTCTACACCCGACGACAGTTTAGTCAAAACTAGAAATGTCGCGTACATTTTTAATGCCCTGTAGGAGAATATGTCTCCAAAAATAACATGTACATTGGCATGACTAAAACCAGTATGTTTCGTCAACTAACATGCCGGTCCTGGATATGACCGATGGTGAGGCCCCACCTTACGGAGCCACCCTTTAATTGCCATTGCTCCCAGGTCCACTCTGACCCGGAGTGGTAGTACCTGCTAGGGTCCCAACTATGGGTTAAATAGAATCTGACTTAAAAAAAAAAAATACTCCATTAAAAATCGTCCCTCAAAATAACTAGATTCGGCATTAAATAACCAGAAAAAGGTTGATATGCTGTAAAACAAAAACAACCAACCAACCAACCAACTAACATGCCGCCTTTCTTCCCCAAATACCTCCATTTACCAACACCTTGCAGCACATGACAGCCCCAAAACTGAATTTAGGAATATAATAATTAAAAACACAGCTATCTTAGTCGTTTCACACTGTGATCTGCGCCCCCCAAATCATTGAAGCCCTACTGATTCGTATGAAAAAAAAAACGACCATTAATCAGGCTTAATATGAAAGGGAAGGCACGCTTAAGTGCTTTCAATGATTTTAAACAATTTTTATCGTCTTTTCAATAAAATGCACCAACGCAATCTTTAATTCATCACTCGCCTGAAGACGACTCATGAAAGTCGAAACCGTCGCGACCGCGGTAAATTTCTTTTTACACTCGAACAGTACGTTTGAACACTACCTCTCCCAAAAAGAAAAAAAATAGATTGTAAGAAAATCAAACAGGAATTATCCCTGCTCTTCAATGAATTATATATGTACACCGAGTTACAATATATATATATATATATATATATATATATATAAATTCCACAGCCAAACAACGTCGCAGGCCACAAGAGTCATAACAGTCAACGAACCGGAAGTCCAAAACTCGAGTTTCGTCCTCATTTGGGCTCATCAGTTAGACACATCCGAACTCAGGATTCGAAATCTGAGCCTCTTGCATGCGAGGCAAGCACTCTACCAAATGAGCAAACGCCCCGCACACAAGAATTTCTATTAACCAACACAGACCAAGCAAACTGCGCCGAAATACGACTGTGAAATGAACCTACTTCGTCTCGACAAGGGACGCGCTCATCGAACATATATATATATATATACATATATATATATATATATATATATATATATATATATATATATATATATATATATATATATATATAGTCCTTCATCCGTTATGCCAAAGTCCTTGCGTTACGTAATATATAAAGTACTAGATAACATTCAGTTGTAAGCAGTATTTTTCTGGCGATTAAAGATCCAATTCTCAGTGCATGCAATACTAATAATACAATTGCGAATTACTTTAGATTTTTTACCTGTCATGGTCGACGGAACGAAAGTATGCTACCCTGAGTTCTATTATAAATTCCAAACAGTTTCCTACGTTCTACGGAAAGATTCTCAAGTTCGACAATATATGCCTAAAGAAGATAGGAGGTTACATCAGCCGAAACGTTGTGTGGATAATACTCAAAATGAGAAAAGCGGTTCGAATAGCCCAAAATAATACAAGATCTCTGATATTTCGCAATGAAAAAAATTGGACAATGTACTTATTACATTTTTTTAAAGTTGTGATTGACAAAAAAAAAAAAAAAAAAAAAAAAATTAGTAACGAACGGAAAGAGGGACAAAACCTCTATTTATGCAAAATATTCTCACAATAAAACATGAATTCATTTTACTTATGTAATGTTTCTCCCTGCAGCAACTGGCATTTCATGTTAAATACTAATTAATACTTATTACTTCCGTTTGCGTAAATATAATAAAGGTAACATTCATATACACTTTATACTGTCAGGGAGACACTCTTGCTAAATGGTTCTGTTAAACACATGGAGATTGTAGTGGTCCACTGGCGAACGTTTAATGGTAGTCATTCAGAGATCGTCGCAATCGTACTGGGTCAGGTTGTTTTTAAATAAAGGTCGCTTGCAGTGTCGGACATTTAGCATTTCCGGCCTGGCAATTTGACACAAATAGCAAAGAACATGAAACAGTGCCAAATACGTCCTAAGATAGAGTACTAATGTCACATCTGGCGAGAAATTGCAAAGAGCCATCTTTCCTTCCTTGACAGGGCACAAAACGGTCTTCAAATCTATTGGGCGAGGACCTTTTCGCCTCCCTAGTTTCTATTTCTCACAGAAAAGACGTGTCGAGTTTATTTTCTCTGTCTATTTTTATGGCAGCTGCTCGACTGAGCTCCAATCACAAAAATTCGCACAAAAACACTTCTCTAGCTACAACAACTGTAAACAATTTCCCCCACTCTCTGTGCCTAAAACTAAGCGAAAATTAATTTCTTAGAAATGCCCGTTTGCGACAAAAATACTGTGTGGCTACTTCCCAGTGGACTATAACATTGTCGTTTTCAAGTCTAACGTGAATAAGTTATTGTTGAACAATCCTCTTACATAATTAAACCATAACCAAGTTTCATCATTACTGATCGCGGTGTTCTTTCATCGTCTACCTAACCCTTATCATAGAATCATCTCCGCGGTGACCACTAAATAAGAAAACTCTTCTAACAGAAAGCCCAACGCCTAGAAGGGTAACAACAAGGAACACATTTATTTAATTATTGACATTTTTTGGAGATGAGTAATTTGTATATTTTATTTATTTATTTGCGGACTATTACACCCATCTTTGTAGTTGTTGTTAACCGCGACGGGATAAGAAAATCTGAATCACGTAACTGCATACTCAGTAATTACTGCATTCCATAGTTGTTTTCGTCTCACCACATTTTGGCCAATTAATCCTCGAGTCGGTTTTGGGTAGGATTTAAACCGCTATCTTCAGACAATGATCACCTGGAACTGTAAATATTCAAAGTCTCTAACCACTGCGCCACGGGTCCCGAGGTTGGATTTTGTTTTTGGTCTTATAAATCCAAATATTTTTTTTTTGTTTTATCTGATCTTTCATTGTCGGATCCGTACCGAATGGTATATATTATTAAATTATTGGAATTCTTTGAGATGGTTAATTTGTATATTTTACTTATTTATTTGCGGACTATCATCTTCATTTTTTATGGTTGTTGTTTCACAACGTTTCAGCCAACTATTCTTCTGGCCTTCGTCAGGTTATTAACCGCGACGGGATAGGAATGCTGAATCGTCAACTGTATCTTCAACAACTTGACAAAGGTCAGAGGAATAGTTGGCTGAAACGTCGTAAAACAAGTTGGCAAAAAAAATTATGCTTTTTTTCTATCTTGTTAATATCGTCAATGTTTTGGGTAGTTTAAGCCAAGATGGATATTTTTCTATCTGGAGGAGGTATATATATATATATATATATCAAAATATCGCTGAGTTTAGCTGTTGTGTGCCATGCGGTAGTCTGAAAATGAATGCTTTTTTGTCCTCATCGTCAGAAAATGTTGCTTGTGGAAATTTTTGATATCCTTACATATTACGATAACATGGGAAAATTCTGGTTGAGAAGGCATATAAGTGTTAATGTGTTTCCTGTTTAAAGTCAATACTTGTTGACAAATGTTTATGCGCTCCAAGATTTCGCTGCTTGAAGAGTTTCTAAAGGTTTATCCCTGTCACCGGGGTAGGCCACAAAACCCTGGCACGTTTGAGTGAAAATAAAATAAAAATGAAAAATAAATATCAGTTCAAACTCCTTCTTGCCAACTCCTGACTTCAAGGGGGTAATCTTCACCGCCCGTTATCTCCTTTCTCCTCTGCCAAAAACTCACCTGTGCTTTCACATTCATCCTTTACACAGCCGTCATTGTCCTTATACGCAAATTAATGTCATATGTAGATTAATAAGCCGTCTATAGACGAAAGGTTTTCCTTTCTCTTTCCTTCCTTGATTCTGTCACCCGACACGTTTTTCATTACTTTCGCCCCAAAAGTTGAAGTTAACTACTTTGTTGCGTTAATCTTTTCTCACGTCGATGACACCATTTTATCGTAGCATCGAAAATTTCCATGTGTAAATGGATCGTTATTCCCACATATCATTGAAAGGTAATAAAAATTCAGCCTGTTTTCAGCTTGGCATCGAACCGA
>NC_136504.1:59577994-59662994 GCF_053919585.1 Euprymna scolopes
AAAATCTTCCTGCCGACCTCCACATCCATGTTGCCTCGCTATAACTCTGGCCCTTACCGTAATAACCCTTACACTTCAGTGATAATATACCTCGCTCGGAACCAAGAAAAGTAAACTAAAGCAATATGTATAGCAGTTTCATACTTGTACCCAATTAAATTCAACTAAATAGACCGCACTCTACGATCCCTTATGCGTAGCAGCTGTGTTCTCAAATTAATAATAATCGGTTAATTAATTTAGGAGTGAATCATACTTATCAATATCACCCCCTCCCCACACGCAGAAACACACTCACACAAGTAAATATACTATTATATAAAAAGAACTTTATGTGTGTATGTGTGTGAGTTCGTTTCCTATGTATTCGAAAACTGCTGGGCCAATTTTTATGAAATTTCACACAAAGCTACTTTATGTGCCTGGTATTACATATGTGTGCCGATCATAGCTCGTATGGTCTAGGGATTTATCAGCACCCACATGTAATAAAATTAAAACAAAAGAAAAAGATTTAACGAAAAAGAAATTTATTTAAAAATAAATTAACAAGGAAAACAAAGAAAAGATATACCATGTTTTAAGGGCGACAACTCGCTAATAAATTGTCTCCCTTAGATCATAAAGATCGTAATTCTTAATGTATTGTTTTTTGAAATGGTTTGCTTTATATGTATATGTGCTTCGGTCAACAAACTCAAAGAATAAATAAAAACTTTACCAGAATCCATACAGCCAGTTTCTTCAGTGAGGTTTTTGTTTTTACGGCCTTAATGTGGAAGCCGGAATTCGGACGTTGGTTGCCTCTTTGCATCCAAAAATATATCACGAACTGACTTTACCCACCAATAGCGTTTCTTTTATATGAGTTTTTTTCCTGGAACCTTCTAGAGACTCAAAAAAAGAACAAAAAGGCGTTCTACGCCTTTTTATATTTATAGACGCCGATTATTATTTATTTTTATGAATAACGACATTCTAGAAACGTCTGTATGTTTTAATTAATATATCAATAAACATATTTATATATTATAAGAAATATTTATATATTTCTTAATCCAATCATAGGAGAAAATATGTTCTCCTATGACACTGGCAATATTCTTAGATAGGTTTTGTATCGTATTGTTTTCGTGAAGTATCGGTAATCGATAATCGAAATAATCCGATCAAAGAAGGAACAGGCCATTTTGACACTTTACACGGCCTAACATCGCAAGTGCATTTGAGAAAGTTTCTTATCGCACAAGCCGAAAGGCCCGAAAAATAAAATCAACAGTAAGATGAGTATTTCTGTTTAAGGCACAACTGCACCATGATACTTGACTTTTTCATTTTGAATTTAAATTCAAGGCATTATCACTGAACAACCAGTAAGGCCAGGCATATGAAACAAGCAGTAAGTCCTTGATATGAGAGGGGTACGTTCGAAATGCATGTTTTTGTTTAGAACATATTTGAAGCATAATACTTGACTTTTGCATTTTAAACTTAAATTCAAGCCATTATATATAAAAAATAATTTTATAAAATACACAATAGGTTTCCTACAGAAACTAAGTCACTGCGAGAAGGCGTGTGAAGCTTCCTCTCGGTGCACCACGATGGGTCTCCAACTAGAGCAGGCAATCAATCGATTTGATTGAAAAATAGGACGATTTCACCTATTTCATTGACAATAAAATATAGGAGTGTGAGACATTGTTATATAGTTATTATTATTAGTATTAGACGATACCACTTGTGCGCGTATGTTACGTGAGTTCTTATTAGTAAAGATATGAGTCTTAGTGAGAGTTCTTGTCTTATTACATATGATGTTGTATCTTAGAGAGAGAGATGTGTATGTAATGACATTTTATAACACATACATATAATAACAATACAATTTACCTTTTTGTAGAAATCACAAACACAAAGATGAGCTTTATCACAAAACACATGATGGTTTGGTCGTGGTTTCCTCATCAAGAATTCAAAGTTTCACATTTTCGTTTCTGAAGTGACGTCTCGCTTCAGACGTCTGCCTGTCTCTGAGTTTTCTCACTGACCGTCTCTCCTGACTGTCACTCCGACCAACTAACTCTCACTTCCTATATTGAGAAATCCATGCATCCCGGCCACGTGAGCAAAATTCACGTGTTTCAACATGCACGACTTTGCACGTTTCCGACATTGATTTCCCAATAACCTATTTTTTCTTGTGTTGTTTCCACAAAGGAATTCAACCTACATATCTAATTTATTTAACCCATATTTTATTATCCACATTCTTTTAACAATTGAATAGTTTATTTATTATTTATTTCATCCGAATTAACAATTTACTGGACATTCCATTTAAACCTATTGTTCTTTAAAACTTATGTCCAGGGTTCGATTTCTGCTTTCTCTTATTTTCATTTTAACTAATCTCTCTATTTTTATACTTACATGAACAGGGGACAGCCCTTATCATGTAACAACATTCCTTGATTATCATTCGATCCCGGGTAACATCGGGTCTCCCTTCTTGTACACACACACACGCACACACACACACACACACACACACACACACACACACACACACACACACACACACACATTCCGTAAATGTTTTCTAAGTGCCTTTAATTAAGCGAATATATTCTTCTATAGAGAAAGTTTTCTTCTTTTGTGTACAACCGAAACATTTTCTGTATTCACCTAATTGCTATACACGGTTTTCTTTATTCGTTTTCAACACACTTAGATTCAAATCCTGCACCCATGAATTCATATATTTTATCCCCGCGTACGTAAATATTTACCCGAGCCTCCTGGTAAGCAATTATTTACTTATGTACTTACTATGTCTATTTATCTATATCAATATTGCTTCTGTTTAGTTTTGTATAGGTGCTTGCATTCGTTTGTCTGGAAACTTTTCAGTTGGGGATTATTATATTTGGGTCTAAGTCTTAGTCTCAATCTTTGTATTTGCTTATATTATTTATCTACTAGCAAGATTATTCTGCATTTTCCGGGTTGGAAGTGTGAGATAACGCTGCTTGCAATAGCATATTAATGACTAATGATAAACTTTTATAGGTACATTTTCTTTTCAAAGGGTGAATTCTTATCCTCTTATGAATAAAACATAGCTCATTATGTGATACTATCGACGCCCCCTCTATATTAGGAAGTAAAAAATTAGAGTAAACAACATAACAAAAAAAAATGAGGAAATAAGTGTATCTGCAGAAAAATGGAAAGGAAATTATTCACCAAGTTACACAAAAGAAAGACGAATAGGATTGTTAATTAAGGTGTGGCAGCCACAAGACCGTCCATGAAAATAGATAAAATTTAAGTTTATTGCCAGGTTTAGCTGTAGCAGTTTGTTTTTGCGACAGTTTGCGACGGTTGGCGAACACGGCCTTGACAGAACGTAGATGTGGACATTAACGCGTCCATGGTGTCACACAAAAATACATACATACATGCATACATACATACATACATACATACATACATACATACATACATACAGAGGGCAACTGATATTTGCAGAATGTGTCGTCGTTTGTGTTTTGTTTTTGTGTTTTATTTTATTATTATTTTTTATACCTGTGAACCCGTGCGCCTCTCCCGACAACCACCAATGTGAGAGATGACAAAGAAAAAGAAGACCACGAAAACAACGTTGGGATCGATTATATTGCCGAGCGGGGTAACACGTGACCTTAGTACAATTATGTATGTCTGCTATGTTTATTAATACACTCAATCTCAAAAGAAAATTATATTCTTTTAAACTCCTTAAGAAATAAATACAACATAGCCCAGTGTACTCCACACAACATCTCTGTTTCAAATTTCATAAATTTTGTCCAGTGGTGTTTTACTTTGTAGTTACATTTATTTTTACAACTGGTATTAAAAAAAGAAACATGGCTTCGTGCGTTGACGTCATGTCATTTACAGTTCTAAAAAACCGTTAGCTAGTGCAGAATGCATTTTTTCTGATCAATGTGAATTTAAAAATGTGATATGCACCGTGAAAGGGATATATTCGTTTGAAATTGCTAAGCGGCCCTGGCTATCGTATTCGAGTAATAATCCGGTAAGTTGCATTACCGAATGAATGCTCGTGGTTGGAGCTGGTATATCATTAGCATGAGATTTCGGCGTACCTTTTGACATCTGCCGCAGTTGAGTCATCCAGTCAGGATTTATGGCTTAACCAACCAATCATATTTTTGTAAGGAGGAAGAATCCAGATATGCTCATAGTCATTATACCAAAATGTATAGATGTTGTAAAGGATTTTTAATGAAATACTCTTCTAATGACCGGGTGTATCACGCTGACACATCGGTTCTCGTCAGATCACTGAAGTTAAGGGTCACTGAGCCTGTCCAATACCAGATATGTGACTATTTTGGACTACCAAGGTGCTGTGTATAGGTGGAAGGTCAGGTCAGTCTCCCTGCTTTCCAATGCGTATACTGGCGGAGTGTGCACACATTAACAGCCATATAAAAAGATTATGAACTTTATCGAACTCCATCATCTCGACTGCAGTCGCCAACTGATGTACCACGAGATTGCAATAAAATGTTTAAACAAGTGAAACATATTGCTTATTATTATTATTATTATTATTATTATTATTATTATTATTATTATTATTATAAAGCTATATCTGAAAGGATATCGATCGCATTGAGTGCGCCATATCTGCTTATTTTAATCGGTTCTCTTCCGATTTTGACAGGTTGATCTTCATGTTATTGTTATATCGACCAGAGACCTGGTCCATTTCGTATAGCACCGACCAAAGCTAAAGATATCATGACCGAACAATAGACTTCCAGACTGGATAAACCACAACTTCGTCGAATTCACATTCTATATAGATTCACTCATCGTTTACATTTCTAAAAATAACCACCATTATTTTCACTGCTCCTCATCTCTTTCGTTGTTTTTTTTCGCTTTCGTCTTTTTTTTTCTCCCACTGCATAAACTTTCTTGCTGCTAGTAAATGATTATCCGTTCACCATTTCTCATTCCACAAATAACCCCAACTCTCACCATAACATTTCTCATTTCTGACATTTCCTCAACCAGTTCATATACAACGCCATTCTCTGCATACATATTCACCACTAGCCAACAATCACCATCCAATCTGCTTTAATCACACACACACACACACACACACACACACACACACACACACACACACACACACACACACACACACACACACACACACACACACACAGAATGAACATCGATAAATAAATTAACTACATTATTTATTACAGTTTCAAAGAAGTCAAATTTATGGTACGAGATTACTTTTATTTTCTTCTTTCTTTATTTATTTTTTAAAAATAAATTCCAATATATCTATTCTTTATGTACTTTAACTAAGACCACAAATTGAAATTAGCGAAAAAAAAATTACATCTTTTATTTATGTTACACAGATTTTAAACTTTTACAAGAAATAAAGGCATACTGTACATTTTTTTCCAAGGTGGCCACCGCTTATCAAGGCCCGGAAGCAAGGGTTATTGCGTATACAGTACGTTAGTATTGAGATTTCATAAAGTTTCTTACTTAAGGGGGCAGTTCATCAGGTATTTGTTTATGTTTGACTTGAAGACATCCAGGTTGTAGTCAGGTGGGAAACAGACAGACGGAACAGAGTTCCACAGGGGTGCACTTCTAAGAAAGAAGCTTTGTTCATGGAATCTACTTTTGGTTTTGGCACAGATAAAGAGTGTGGAAAATTTTGTACAGTTGTTTCAGCTAGACGGGTGTTTTTCGTGAAAGATCGGCGAGAGGGGGACCAGGAATTGGGGCTCAGACGAGCACTTGCCATGGAAGTAACAATAAAACAAGGACAGGCTCGTAACGTCTCTTCAGTGGGAGAGAGGTTGCAGGGGGAGAGAAAAGGGCACCCCCACTAAGACACGAAGTCTATTTTGTACTCTGTCAAGGCAGGATAGAGTGTTTTTAGCAGCTCCTGCCCAGATGTGGCAACAGTACTCCATCCTTGGATTACTTGGCTTTTATATAGATAGAGAATTTCATCAGCAGAGAGATATCTTCTGGAGCGGTAGAAGGATCCTAGCATTTTTCCAGCGACCTTGGCAATAGACTTGATGTACGTGTTCCATTTCAGGTCAGAAGTAAAGGTCAAGCCCAGAAGCTTATCAAAACATGGAGCTTCCCCTAGTCGAGAGCCATCCATTTCAATTGATGCCAGATGGGGATCAGAGCGTTGATGATGTAATGGTAGGAGTTTGGTTTTAGATGCATTAAAAGTAACCAGCCACCTCTTCCCCCACTGTACCACGCGCTCAAGATCAGAGGAGAGAGAATCAGAGAGAACTTTGTCATTTACGGCCTTTGGTGTGTTGCCATAGATGGTCGTATTATCAGCATAGATGTCAACGAATGATTTAAGTATGTGTTTTGGGAGATCATTGATGTAGATCAGGAAGAGAGTTGGGCCCAGGATGGATCCCTGAGGGACTCCAGCATTAATACTGAGGGCTTCTGATTACTGCCCATCAACAACTACTCTTATGAGCCTATCAGAGAGAAATTATTTTAATGATTGAGAAAACATTTCCAGTTATACCATCGCTGGAAATCCTGTGAATTATGCCATACTTTATCGAAGGCTTTTGATATGTCAAGAGCAATTGCCCTGGAGAGGAAGCCTTTGTCAAGAGATTCACTAATCCTATGAGATATAACCGTTAGCACATCTGCTGTAGATTTGGCAGACGGAAACTATATTGCATGCCACTAAGAAGGTTATTTCTGCTGAGGTGGTTGACTACTTCTCTATTTAATATGGATTCCAGCAGCTTACTCATGACACACAGGAGACTTATTGGTCTTTACTGAGAGAGATACGACTTATCACCTGAATTCTTAAATACAGGGCATACTGAGGAGGTTTTCCAGGGTGTTGGGAAGCACTTCTCTTTAAGACAACGCTTAAACAGTTTTGTAAGTATGGGGGCAAGTTCTGGTTGAAGCTTTTTCGGCACTATAATTGAAATGCCGTCAGGGCTAGTTGCTTTACTGGAATCAAGGTTCTTGATTAGCTTAGCGACCTCACGCATAGATATTTGTATGTTGCATAGCGTGTTGTCTGTTATAAGAGAAAATACGGCGAGTTGATGGCCTTCGTCGCATAATAGAATTAGCTGCAAAATTATTGGCAAATAGTTTGGCCTTGTCTGATGCTGACGAGATGACCTCAGGTCCATTGATGATGTTTAGGATAGAACGCACACTTCTGTTCAGGATCCTGTTTGCTATTTGCCAAAACTGGTGGGAGCCAAGCCGCTGCTCAGCTATTTTGGATTTAATGAACTGAGCATATAGCTCTCTTGCATTTTTTATTATTCTTTTACCGTGGTTGCTGGCAGTCCTGAAAGCAGCTCTAGTCACAGTGCATCTATTACGTTGGTAGCTATGGAAAAAGCGAATTCTGTGTGCAATGGCAGCAGCACATTCTGCGGAGAACCATGGCTGGCTGTTAGGGTTTTGCTGGTATTTTTTTGGATGGTATGAATCTGTCTATGCCTACAATTAACCATTCGGTCAGGTCTGATACTATGGAGGACAAATCATTTTTAAACATGGAATGTAGGGGTAGATCAGATATAAATGTACGGAAGCTATTCCAGTCAGCCGTAGAGTATCGATATACATTACGGTGGAGAGGTACGTCTGAAGACTTATTGCATTTCATTTTTATCTTAACTGATACAACCGAGTGGCCGGAAAATCCCAGAGGGGACAAAACGGAACATGAACGTAGCTCAGGGGAAGTTGTGAGAAAAATGTTTAGAAGGCTTGCATACTGACCGGAAGTATCGGGCACACGGGTGGATTCGTGAACAATCTGTCATAGGCAATGGCGAAATCATGACAGAACCTCCCCTCATCATCTTTGTTCGAGTGGGTCAGCCATTCCACATTGTGGACATTGAAGTCACCACAAATGTGGATGTTAGCCGAAGGATGAGCAGACAGGATGTGGTCAATTTTCTCAGATATCCTCTTAAAGAGAGTAATTCCGCTGTTGTGAAATTATATTAGTTAACCAATATAATAGAAAAAACAGCTGTGATAATAATAATAATAATAATAATAATAATAATAATAATAATAATAATAATATAATTTAATTATAAAACATAATAAGTGATAATAATAATCTTATTAATAATAATATTTACAATGATAATTATAGTAATAATAGAAGAAAAATAATATCATTAGTGATAATATTAGTTAAAGTAAAAATAATACATAATACATAATAATAATAATAATAATAATAATAATATATATATATATATATATATATATATATATATATATATATATATATATATATATATTGTTCTAATCCAGTATTTCTTGTTTTACAGGTGTCTGGTGTGATGACGCAAGGTCGAGGCGATGGTGCCCAATGGGTCACATCCTTTTTGGTTTCTTTTAGCATGGACTCCTTCGAATGGCATTACGTGCATGATGATTACAATAAGTAAAAGGTGAGTACATCTATTACTTTCTTAATTTTTCATATGATCGTATATTAGTCGAATGGTGTTGACAAAAAATTGAAGCGACTTAATATATAATATATAGTCATCCACATACAGTATTGTTTCGCTGTTTCACAGCTCATCAGTGCGGCTAGATATGCAACTTTCCCAAGCCAAGATCGGAACCCGATCGCCCAAACGACAGTTGGAGCTTCTAACCGTTGCGCTATCCGGCTGCTGCTATCCGGCCAGTGAATTAACAATGTTTTGACATTGTCCAAAGTACCTAAACTCAATTTGTTTACACAAAGAGCATCGTGCATACGCTAATGGTAATTTGTATATCACTTCCCAGATGCTCAACCTAACATAGGGAACATTATATATATATATATATATATATATATATATATATATATATATATATATATATATATATATATATATATAGTCATCCACATACAGTACCGTTTCGCTGTTTCACAGCTCATCAGTGCGGCTAGACTAGCAACTACCTCAAGCCAGGATAGGAACCCGATTGCCCAAACGACAGAAAGAGCAGCGCTACATACGCTAATAGTAATTTGCATATCATTAATGGACTGTATTTAATGTTAAATCGACTAAAATACAAATAAAATAAAAAGCGGGAAAAGAGAAAAAATTATATATCATAAATATACAATTGGGTAAAATAGATAATTCGATTTAAAAAAATAACGAAATGTAATATCATCAAAGTACACTTTTATACATTTTACAAAATAAGGTATTACATTTTTATACCTTACTTTATAAAATGTATAAAATACATTTCAAATGTAATCTTGTACCTTTATTTTTAAAGCCTAAACATTTTGTTTAACAGTTTTCATGTCTTGGATGAAATGCTTTTCTAACTTTATATATATATATATATATATATATATATATATATATATATATATATATATATATATATATATATTCTTTAATAAATCCAAAATATAAAACAGGTTTTAGTCAATAATCAATTCTCAACCACTCTTGTAGGTAAACAAATAAAACTCGCTATCAGCAACTCAAATCAAACTAATAATATCCAACAAAATTTTCTGAACCTGTTTATATATATTACCGTAATCAGCTACACAAGAACCCCAAAACTGATGAAAGAATTCTAAAAAATATTAGCCGTCGATACGTAGTTCCCGATGATAACAAAAAAAAAAAAATGAAATTCATGATCTATTACAAAAAACTGCAGACGACTAGCCTCGTAATCAAAAACGACATTTCACAGACAAATAACTTGTTAGAAAAAAAAAACTAATGTAGTTTACCAATGTAAGTGCACATTAGGAGAGTGTATCTCTAATACTACTAACTACATAGGCTTTACTACAAACACGTTGTCGCGAAGACTAACTCTCCACCTCTCCGATTCTAGTTCAATATCACAGCATTTAGGAAAACATGGCTGCCATCATTCTGAATTCCGAAGAATCATGGTTGAGAGTACTAAGCGAAACTAATATTAATAGATTAAAAATAATATTAATAGATTAAAAATAATATTAATAGATTAAAAATAATATTAATGGATTAAAAATAATATTAATAGATTAAAAATACTTGAAACATTATATATTAAGACAAAAAAGTCTTAGATAGATAGTGTTAATTACAATTAGCGTCGAAACATTTTGAAATGCCTCGGATAGTAAATTTAAAATTTTAAATATGTATGTATGTATATAAAAAAAAATTGTCCGCCCACCTAACTCATGATTAGCCAACACATGACCGTAACAAAAATATGTATATATTTAATTAAAAACATATATTTTACAGCACAATATGCCTGAGGATGATGGAAGTATTCCTATCAAAAGCGCCCGCTAAGGAAACTTATGGATCCAACCTAAACAATTTTTAGAAAAATACAAAAAATAAAACAATATTCGGAGATTGGAGAAGATAAAAAAAGAAAATAGTGAAACAGAAAAATTCCGTGTTTTTAATAACACTTGTCTCAATATATATATATATATATATATATATATATATATATATATATATATATAAATATATATATATATATATATATATACCCCGTGCCAGAATTATATGCAAACCGATATTTTGTTCTAACTCCGACAGTTTTCAATGAAAATCTGTGAAATTTAGAACATTATGTGGCAACACTAACACAAGCGCAGATCTAAAATTTTAAGCTAGTCTGCACAGTAATAAACAATTGGCAGCCATTTTGGTGATTTGCATTTTTTCAGCGTGCCAACTTTATATGCAAACTAATGCTAAAATATGGTGAAGTGCTAAAAGATCATCGAAACATTGATTGTTCTAGGAATTTGTAAATTGAGAACAAGTACAATAATAAAGAACAAACAACTTCAATATGGTTTCATAGTACAATCAATATCTTATATAATTGCCATTTTTATTGACAAGAGCAAAATACCTTTGGTCCATTGAAGATGTCAAACTTTCGATTTCATCCAGAGGTCATCCTTGGAGTTGTACTACCTTTCTCCGGAGTAAATATTTTGTTTCAAGATGCTCCACAGATTTTCAATGGGATTTAAATCTAGAGAACTGGCTGGCCATCGCATTATTTCCCCATGTCTGGCAAAAACTCTCTCCAAATATTCAGTGGCTATCCTTGCAGAATGAGACGGTGCATAATCATGAATGAATACCATATTTTTCCGGAATGCTAACTTCTTGTTGTGCCAGGGTTCCAAGTGTTCCTTAATGAAGTCAATGTAGAGCTTGACGGTAATTTTCACTCCATATGCGACTCTGAATGGTCCTACCAGCTCATTGCCAATGATTGCAGCCCAGAACATCACATCACCACCTCCTTTTTGACGCCTGATCCTTTCTGGACGTAGACCCTCATTATGGTACCATCCTGCCCTCCACCCATCGGGTCCATCAAGGGTCGCTCGACACTCATTGGTGAACAAAGCAGTTTGAAAATTCATCTTCATGTGATCTCTTGCCCACTCCATCCTCTTTTTCTTGTGGATATCCTTCAATTGAGGGCGGACCTCTGGTTTCCAAATTTTGCAATCGTCCTCAGAATTCGGCAACGAGTTGATTTGGGCACATCGGGAACGCCAGCTTTTTCAAAAATTTGTTTGCTAGTTTCAAGTGGGTTACGGCTAACTTCTCTCTTGACCTTGCTCATTGTTCGACGTGACATATGAATTCTTACGAATTTTCTCTTTGTCAGAACATCCATTGCAAAGTTAAGCGTTAGTACAATATTTTTTGATTGTACGATGATCAGTGTAATTCTTTGGCAATTTCTAAGGTGAAAATCCTATTATGGAGCCTTTGAACAATTTTAGACTTTTAGTTTGACTTAAAGCACCTTTACGTCCCATCTTGCATATAAATTTGGCATGCTGAAAAAAACTGCAAGTTACAAAAATGGCTGCCGTTTGTTTGCTATTGCGCAGATAAGCTTAAAATTTTATATCTGCGCATGCGTTAGGGTTGCCGTATAACGTGCGAAGTTTCACGAATTTTCATTGAAAACTATCGGAGTTAAAACAAAAATATCGATTTGCATATAATTCGGGCTCGGGGTGTATATATATATATATATATATATATATATATATATAGAGAGAGAGAGAGAGAGAGAGATCTATGGTACTTGCGATATATATATATATATATATATATATATATATATATATATATATATATATATATATATATATATATATATATATGATGGCAGCAACTCGTTCTCGAGTATTGCCATTACGTAATATATATCTGGCTCAAAAGACGCAAACATGAGCGCAACTAGCAGAACGTGCCAGACGGTCACCTCTATGAACCTTCTATAGCCCAGCACATCCACTGATGACCGGGTCCAACCTTTAGTGTCCTGAACATCTATCAGGCCCGACCCTGGAATTCCAGAGCCTTTATTGCCATTCACGCCCATATCTGCATCAGTCCTCATTGAATGTCCGTTTGCCGTTTCAGGCTACAGCCAGCCTTTTTTGTTATCGAGATACACACTGATTACAAAGTGTGTATTCTATTGCATATCAAGTAATGCCTGTGCTTGAATCTTTTTATAGTGAGGAAAGACATTGCATTGAGACAATCCCACTCTCTAAACAACGGCCACATTGAATCAAAAAAAAGAGCAAGTAAACATCATTGGAAGCAGCAGTCGCCGCAGACTTTATAACAGGGTTTTCTTTCCCCTAGAGAGGTTGCCTTCATCACGGCTTACAGGAGCACTCTCCACCCACCATGCCATTTGATCTCTGACTTGGACTTAGGTTGCTGAGCACCAGAGCATACTCCACAAGCCGGTGGGTCATATATGCTGCAGCTGACAGGGCCTATGCTCCTCTGGAGGTTTCTCTCAGGGTTACCTAAACTTTAGCCTTTGGTTAAAAGAACCCACAGGCAGTGAAGGTCTAGTCGTACGGCACAGGACACTCGCCGTTCATCAGAGCCCCGACTACATGGCAGTGGTCACGATGTGTACGTGTGGTTGATTTGTTTGGGAGAAGCACAGTATGACGCTAAGACATCTGTGTGCTTTTAACACACGTCCACACCAGACCTGGAACACTCCAATCCACATGCGATATATATATATATATATATATATATATATATATATATATATATATATATATATATATATATATATATATATAAATATAAATATCTATATGAATATATATATATATAAATATATATAAATATATATATATAAATATATATAAATATATATATATAAATATATATAAATATATATATATATAAATATATATAAATATATATATAAGTATATATAAATATATATATGAATATATATATATATAAATATATATACATATTTATATATATAAATATATACATAAATATATATATAAATATATATATAATATATATATAAATAAATATATACAAATATATATATATAAATATATATAAAAATATATATATATATATATAAATATATATCTAAATATATATATAAATATATATATATATAAATATATATATAAATATATGTATATATATAAATATATATATAAATATATACATAAATATATATAAATATATATATATATATAAATATATATATAGATATATATAAATATATATATAAATATATATATAAATATATTTATGTATTAATATATGTATATAACTATATATATAAATATATATATATAAATATATATATATAAATATATATATAAATATATATATATAAATATGTATATATATATAAATATATATATAAATATATATATAAATAAATATATAAAAATATATATAAATATATATATATAAATATATATATAAATATATATATATAAATATATATATATAAATATATGTATATATATAAATATATATAAATAAATATATAAATATATATATATATAGAGAGAGAGAGAGAGAGGAAGAGAGAGAGAAAGAGAGAGAGAGAGAGAGAGAGAAAGAGAGAGAGAGAGAGAGAGAGAGAGAGAGAGAGCTGATATTTAGAAGGCCCTGACAATGCAATATTATAGACGCCGGTTGAATTGAAAAAATACTGGGTAAGTTGATAATAGATCTAATGAGATAATATGAAATTTTAATGTAATTATTTTCTTTTAGTTTCAGCTCCGCTTAGTATTTATTATCTTCAATCAACCGTATGTTACACAGTCTTTAAGAATTTATAATATATCGTGGCTAATACATCATTTCAATGTATGTCCATATCGAGTTTACGTGTCAGTCCTGTGTTGACTAGATATAGATAATATATGGGTACAGAAAGACCAATATTCACGCGTTCAACTCGAAAAGAGTTATACCGATCCGCCTTTCGTTCGTGCCTCGGTAATGTTTTCCTTCTAGAGGACAGTTACTCCCTCTAGAAGAACACATTTCCTGGAGTGTAGTTGGATTTCTACGCGTCTATTCGGTTGAAGGATATGCACTCGAAAGTGAAGAGATGTTGATCTACTGGCGTCCTCAAATCATTTGCCCTATTCAAGAGATTCATGTTAATGCGTTTCCTTGTTTCCCAGAGTGAAGATTCTCTCTTTCCCTTGCGCAAACGGATAGCACATTTTGGATCAGTATAGGCAGAGCTCTGTTTTGCTCAAACTAAAAATACCGGAATTGCTGTGCCCCCCCCAAACCTAAGGTTACTTGCGTTTAACACGAAATCATACGTAGATCCCAAGAGAAATGAGATTACTGTAATAATAATAATAATAATAATAATAATAATAATAATAATAATAACAAGTAGAAGAAGGAGAAGAAGAAGAAGAAGAAGAATAATCTAGCACGTGGTCGGACTTAAGTATTAATGTATCTCCATAGTACCTATCAATCCATATGTGAACGTGTATGTGTGCGCCCACTTCATAGACCGTGATTGTCTTGCTCGTTCTTGTCTAAACTTTTAATTCGATTCAGTCAATGTTGTAAAGGAATTATTCCTCTAAATAAAACCATAGCTAAAATAAAACAATCCACAGATGTATTTTTGGAGGTTACAAATGTTACTCGTTTTCTGAACAACAGTCTTGCAGATGAAAGACCTTTACCCAAACAAATCAAAACATAAGTTCATTTTGACACATACAGACACTCTCCCTTCGCCCCGAGGACCATCGAAAAGGCGTTCAACTCTAACTAGCATCCCCTTTCCTTCTCCTAGAATATATGAATCTTCGAGCGGAAATCCTAAACATCTGGTCTTTATCTCCACCATCCCCATTCGACCACCCAGAAAAACTAAGCCGGTATTCACTGGAGATAACGACTAGACAGTCTGCAAACATTCTAGGGACATTACCTTTCGCAAGTAGGTTTATCTCTGCATAAATCTACGTTCAATAAAGGACTTATTAAACAAAACGTTTTGTGTAATCGAACTCACGGAGACATTTTCAATTTATTCTGTGTCCTTCCTTTTACTCTTAACCGAACATTTCTCATTTGCAGCAAGTCTGTTATTCGCATGCGTCAGTAAATATGCAACCAAGTCTTTCAGTAAATATGCAACGTAAGTCTTTCACAAAACTAAAACCTTCAATTTTTTTAAAATTAAAACGTTGAAGAATACGAAGACGGGAATGGTACAATTAAAACGATCAACCTTTCGTGCTCCAGAATTTATTTTTCTACATAGTCAGCACCATTCTCAATGCAATTTTGCCAGTAATTCAATGACGCATCGCTACTTCTGACGCACGTCTATGACGGGAGTTGCTTTCTTAGAGTCTCACACCAATATCTGCAACAGACGGATGAAATTTTCAGGTCATGAATGCATAAGTTTAGTCATCATAACAATGCAATTTGAAATCTCGTCTGATCCGTTCAAGCGGAATTAAAACATGGTAGGCAGTTCTTTTGGAACGCCCTTCGTACATCCCTAAACACCTCTAATGTGCCTCTTGCAGCATTTCACTCAATTCTGCTAAACATACCACCAAATGTATGTTTACACATACAAAGGAATCCATGTTTTGCAATATACATGAATATATAAGTATTTACATCTTAACGAGACATCAATGTGAGAAGCTAACGAAAAAACAAACAAAAAAAACAAACAAAAAAAACAAAAAACAAAACAAAAAACAAATCCCTGAAATCAAAATGAATTTATCAACCTGAAAGCCACACCATGCACCAGTTTCCGACCTGGAAGACCGGGTGTTCACTTATAAAATCTAATTATATGTAAAATCTAATTTTTTGAGAGGAGATGTTTTAACAAAGCGTGTTAATCTACAATACCTTCATTTTCATACATTTCAAATTTTCCGAGAGGGACGGGGAAGAGACACGAAGTAATGCAAGACAACACATGCCAGAGAGAGGAATAGAAAGAAGAAAACGGGAGAAGTAGAAGAAATAGAAATATTAATGAAATAGATGAGAAAAATAAGAATTTACAGGTTTGGTATTTTCGAATTAAAAAAAACAACACCAAAAAAGAAACATAATTTCGCCTTTTTCTAATTTACAAAATAGAGAAATTTTGATAAAGAGCTGGGGACTTGCATCATACATAATACGAAGGTCGTTCTAAAAGTCTCCTATTTTTTAACTAAAAAACTCGAAGAGCTACGAAAACGGGAGTGGTACCATTAAAACGAGGGATCTTTTGTGCTTCAGAAGTTATTTTTCTACATAGTCACTACCGTTCTCAATGCACTTTTGCAAGTAATTCAATGACACATCTCTACTTGTGCCGCACGTCTGTAACAAAGATGGCTTTCTTAGAGTCCCACACCGTCAATATCTGCAATAGAGATGAAACTTTCAGATTATGATTGCATAAGTTTAGTCAGCATAATAATGCAATTTGCAAAACCCTCTGATTTATTGGGGGGGGGCGGAATAAAACATAGTTGGCAATAGTTTTGGACCCCCCCATATATATATATGTGTGTGTGTGTGTGTGTGTGTGTGTGTGTGTGTGTGAGAGAGAGAGAGAGAGAGAGAGAGAGGAAGAAATTTCGAATGCAAAATGCGGTAAGCGCCATTTTAAAATTTTTTAAATTACTACTACGAAAATTGTTGAAGTTTATCACGCTGACACACTCTAAATTATTTTTCAAACTAATATAATATTTTGCCTAATATTCCTGATTTTATTTAAAAGAAGGTTTTACGGCAAAATTGAAGATTTGAAATATTCGTCTTTGTAAAATCTAACTTCTGAAGTTTAAGATATTGCATTTATTGCGTTTTGCACTCAATGTGCTTATATATAAAGAAAAGTGTCTATATATCATTGAAAAAGGTTAGTTAAGGCCGAAATCCTCTTAAATTGTGATTTTGTTTCTCTCTCTCTCTATCTCTATCTCTCTCTCTCTCTTTCTTCTACATATGAATGTATACAATGTAAGAATCTACATATATAAGTACACCCACATAGCTACATAATACAATTCTAACTACGTATATAGCACCTACATTTGCATCCATTCATAAGTAAATGTTAAATCCATAAGTAAATGATATACTTGCATCCATCAATATCTACAAACATATGTAAATACATTTCTACATAAATAAACATTTCCATATTTCAATCCATACAAAGATCTCGACAGATAGACATACTTTATGTTTCCAATTATTATTTGTCTTTATATCAAAACGATTTTAATACATAATTGATTTCTATTAGAACATCCGATGTTCTTAATCTAATTTTGTTTCGTTATTTCCATATTTCTATGTAGAAACATATTTTTGTATTTTATCCTTCTTATCTAATAAGTTTTATGACTTTCATTATCTGACTTTTAATTCACTCTTTCTTCCCTATTTCTCTCTCAATACACGTATTATCTATAAAATAAATGCCAGTTGTCTGTGTGCAGGTTTGTAGATGCGGCTAAAAGTGAAAAAAAAATAATAATAAATGAATAAAATAAATGTGGACATTTGTTTGATTGACATTGCCCCGGATAAATAATATCTAATGTTAAGAAAAATAATTCATTCTTTGACCTTAGACTGGCGCAGATTTCGTCGATCAATTCTTCAGCAAGATTGTATACTAACTAAAAGGAAATAACTGATTTTATTTTTACCAAAGAGTGAATTCCCTCATGCCGACTCATTCCTCGGGGTATCTATAAAAAATGAGTTGTCTATGTAGATGTCAAGATATAGATAGATAGATAGATAGATAGAGCGAGAGCGAGAGAGAGAGAGAGAGAGAGAGAGAGAGAGAGAGAGAGAGAGAGAGAGAGAGAGAGAGAGAGAGAGTGTGTGTGTGAGAGAGAGAGGCGAATAAACTGGCTGAAAATAAAAGATGGATGGGGAAGGGGAGAGGAGAACCTGAGAAGGAAGAAAAAGAAAGATAAAGGGAGGTTTTCGGCAAGTGGACACTGAATTAATTAATCATATTAATCCACAACATTGCTCCTCTGAGATTTTACTAGTTCTTAGGGTGGTGACATGCTCAAATAATAATACAGGATGGACATGTTTATGTTATCTGAGACCGTCAAAATGTCAATAAAAAATATCGATATTTCAAACTGTTACTCTTGCTTTGTATGGCTCCGATTAATAGCTATCGATAAAGGAAGCATAACATTATACTAGTCAATATAACGTCAAATTAACCCAACTATAAAAAAAATGGAACATTTTGTTTTTTCATGGTTTTATGGCAGGTTGAGTCTACTCTACATCATACTAAAAGTTGGACAAAATTTGAATATGGGAAAGTTTCAAATTTCGAAGTTGAACATTTTCGACTTAAAAGTCACTTTCCATTGCGTTTTAAAACGCAAACTCATTTAGTATACATGATAAACCAATAAATCTTGCATTTTTACCCATGTTTTTAGGGTCAATTTTTCACATGAAAAAATTGCCAGTGATGCTAAATCCCCCTTATGTCATATATAAGGTTACTCCTATACATTTCTCAGCCACTTCTATAGAGTGGATTAAAAAGTGTAGCAATTTCGGTATGGATCGCTGGTTAAATTATGTGTATCTGCTATTAAAACTAGGCCCTACTAAAGATAAGAAGAGGACACTCTGCTTTTTTGGTCCACCCTGTAGTGTTGCACTCAACCTGATTCACATACAGCCATATAGTAATGCACTATATACATATATTTTCAGGGTAAAACATGAATGCAGCCAACGCAGAAACATGTCTTTTATGTGGATGAGCTTTGTCATTTCCCGTGATAATCCATATTGACCAAGGGGTTGAATACCAAGAGGTGACTTTGGCTGGGGTAGAATACTTCGACCGGGAGCAATAAGCATTTTCTACACTGATGATTGCGTAAGCATGAAACACTATTGCCAATTAGTTATTTATTAAAATATTGTTACACACATACATATATACATGCATATATATATATATATATATATATATATATATATATATATATATATATATATATATATATAATGGACTCTCCCCTCGTGTTTGGCGCATGAGGGCCAAAAATTCGCTCTGTTTCACTCTGCCTTCAATGATTGTGCCGTATGTGTGACACGAGGCTAGCTCTGCTCCCACAAACCAGCCGCACGACTCACAGCATACAGGCTGGGAAGGTGCTGTTCCTACTCTTGCTCTACGAAGATTTGTTTGATTCGATAGCCGTGTGTCAATGTATGTGTTAATTCCCGCGAAACATTTTTCCCTCCACAATTTTCTATCCGCAGCATCTTCAAAGTTTTTGGGTTCAGGCCTGCGTGCTTAAGATTGTCTTTCAGCTTATCCCTGTACCTCAGAAATGGACGACCCACATTTCGATTACCCTCTTTCAGTTGACTGTATGCTAGTTGCTTAGGAAGACGGTTTTCATCCATGCGAATAAGGTGACCAGCCCACCGAAGCTGAGACTTCATCAGGAAGGCCTCAATACTTAAAATGTCGCACCTAGCAAACAATTCCGAGTTAGGGGCCTTGTCTTTCCATGTTAATCCACATATACTGCGAAGACAACGTTTATGGAATGTATCCAGTTGCTCAATCTGGCTACGGTATGGGGCCCAGGCTTCCGATCCATAGAGGAGTATCGAAACAATCACTGCACGATAAACTGAGATTTTGGTCTTTAGAGTCAAACCTCTTTCATTCCATACTCTTGACCGCAGTTTGCCGAAGGCATCAATCGCCTTTGGAATTCTGCTCAATATCTCATCATCAAGAGATGCTGACGAATTTACCTTACTTTCGAGATATGCAAAGGATTTAACATACTTTAGAGGATGTCTATTCACTAAGATTTTCTGAGGCCGTTCCACATATTCTGGTCTCGGAATATTCACACCACCTTGCTGCAACGGGGTGGGCTTTGGTTGGTAGATAACTTCTGTCTTTTTAATACTAATCGTCAAACCAAATGCTTTTGCGGCATTGGAAAACTTGTCAACTAATTCTTGTGCTTCTTCAAATGAAGTGACCACGAGTGCAGCATCGTCTGCAAAAAGAAAATCACGAACCATTTTGCTTCTTGTTAGTGTTTTAGCTTTGAATCTTTGATAATTAAAAAGACCCCCGGTAGTTCTAAACTCAAAATGGACACCTTGCGTGTAATCTTTAAAAGCATGCTCGAGCATGATTGAAAAGAAGATGGCAAAGAACACAGGTGCCATAACAGAACCCTGTTTCGTACCGGTTTTTACCTTGAATGACTCAGAGAACTTTCCGTCTGCTCTTACACGTGCCTCCATATTCTCGTGAAAGGATATTATTACATTTAACATTTTTTCAGGGATTCCAACTTTATTCAAAACCTTCCAAAGTGCGACTCTGTTGACAGAGTCAAACGCCTTGGTTAGGTCGATAAAAACGACAAACAGATCCTGATTTTTCTCACGTGCCTTCTCTGTAAACACTAGATCATGTCGATGTTTCCCTTCCAGATCTAAAACCACACTGCGTCTCAGGGCAAATTTTGTCTACTAGATGAATGATTATCCTGTTCAAAATGACCCTGACTAGTACTTTTCCAGCCACAGAGAGCAGTGATATTCCACGGTAGTTATCACAATCAATGCGCTTTCCTTTATTCTTGAAGAGATCGATTATTGACGAGTTCCTGAAACCCTGAGGTACAGAACCGCTTTCCCAGATCCTGATGAATAACTCCAAAAGTTTTTTCAAAGATGTGTTCCCCCCAAACTTGAATATTTCAGCCGGTATACCATCTTCACCTGCACACTTTCTCAGTAGCATTTGTTTTACAGCTGTGAGAACTTCAGAAAAATTAGGAATCACATCTAGTTCTGGTATTTGGATTCTTGCAGGCAAAGAACTCAAAATATCATCGTCAACATCAGAAGAAGAATTCAGCACTCCTTCAAAATGGTCCTCCCAGCGGTTAAGGATGTTATTCTTATCAGCCAACAAGGTTGTACCATCTGCCCCTATAACGGATGAAGTACCACATTGTTGTGGTCCAAAAACTTCTTTCAGACCCTCATAAAATACCCTCGCATCTTTCCTATCAAAAGCAGCCTGGAGCTCAGAGGCTTTTGCAGACCACCAATCTTCTTTCATTTTCCTCAATCGGCGCCGAACATCCCTCCTGACACTGAGATAAGCTGACCTCTTCGCTGCAGAATTCTTGTCTGATATCCAGGCCCTGTGCGAAGAGTGCATCCGGTTTAAAATAGCCTGAATTTCAATATCATTTTCGTCGAACCAATCCTGATGCTTCCTCTTGGAAAGACCTAGTACTTCGCTTGAACATTCATAGATGGCATCCCGCAATTTCTTCCATGACTTTTCAATATAATTGTTTATCACAATTTCGTTTAACTTCACATCTAACTTAGAAGATAATTCTCCTTTCTTTTCAGTGCTCAGTTCTTCCATATTCAATGGCTTTGGCGTCTTAATTGTATGCCTTCTGCCCTTAGGTCGTAGTTTCAGTGATGTCTCGCATCGCATCAAGGCGTGATCCGACAGCCAACATGAGTCATGAAATGAACGACTCAAAAGAATATCTCTCCTCTTTCTTTTCCGGGTTATAACAAAGTAAATAAGATGCCAATGCTTGGACCTTGGATGCATTTATGTGCTTTTACAACGATTTCGCTGCTGAAACATAGTATTTGTAATGAAGAGCCCATGTTCACTACAAAATGACAACAAGCGAATTCCATTGTCATTTATTTTCCCCATACCATGAGCCCCAATCACATTTCCCTATGTCTCCCTGTCCGAGCCTATCCGAGCATTGAAATCTCCCATCAGTAAGATCTTGTCATGAAAGCTTACGTTTCTTACTATGTCACCAAGCTTTTCGTATAAGTTGTGAGTCCCATTCTAAGGGCCATTAAACGATTGTCACCGACCCGAGGAAGAGCCCCCAGAGAGTCAGCAATATTTGATTTTATTGCAAAGCCAACACCGGAACTATGCCTCTTCCCCTCTTTCCGACCTGATCAAAAGAACGTGTAACCTTCGCCAATGTCTTTAAATTCACCTTATCCCAAAAGATATGTCTCAGACAAGGCAGCAATGTCAATGTTGCATTGTTTCAGTACTTTTGCAACTAGCGCCGTCCTCCTCTCAAAAGAATCATCACTATCAAGCAATGTTCTTACATTCCACGTTCCAAAATTGAACGCATGCTTTGTATTTCGAATTGAGTTTCTGTTTCGACTGCACAATTGGATAGCCAGTCAACAGCATTTTGCTTAACTTTTTGGATGTTGTAAGAAGCAGAGTGAGCAAACTCATGACTACCCACACAATGATTTAAGTGGTAATGGCTTGTGTAGAACCATTCACACTTTTTGAAACAGCCGATAACATCAGTTGGTGTTCCTATCTGTCACGGTTACCACCTAACGAAGGCCAGAGGAATAGTTGGCCGAAACGTCGTGAAACAACTAAGAAAAAGATGAGGATAATAGTCCGCAACAAATGAAAATTAATAAATAATACTCATCTCAATGAATTCCAATTAAAATAATAAATTCTCATTATTGTGGAAAGAAAGTTCAGTGAAAAATGTTAGGAATATTAAAACGAATAAGTTTATAAACTTGTTCTTATGATGAGCAGATTAAATAAGAATGAATCCCATTTGTTCCGAAAACGCTTATTGTCTACTGACAATGAACAAGACCCGGAAAAGGTTTAAATACAATAGTTAGAAATCCACTAATTATGCTGCTTTTCTATCTTCCCAAGTCTTTGTATGAAGAACATGCCCAAAGACTGATACAAAGGGATTTCTGCGAATATAAGACATAGAAGCTGGGTGATAGAACAACAAAAAGCGGAGAATACTGTAGATATTCATAATGATAGTAGCAGTATAGTTAAATCGTCAGATAATGCACTGAAAACACTGGATAAGGATGCTGAGTAAGAACTGATATGATGTAGTCTTCAAACCACTTGGAAACATGCTTGTTGGTATTGATCTTGACTTGTACTATATCAAAGATCTTATATATTATTTTAATTGGAATTCATTATTGATATGAGTATTATTTATATTAATTCATTTATTGCGGACTATTATTCTCATCTTTATTAGTTGTTTTTTCACGACGTTTCAGCCAACTATTCCTCTGGCCTTCGTCAGGTGGTAACCGTTACGGATAGGAACTTCGAATCTCCTAACTGCATTCTCAGCAATCACTGCCATCCGTAGTTGTTAAAGATAGCGGTTTCAATCCTACCCAAAGCCGGCCAGAGGCTTACTTGGCCAAAACGCGGTGAGACGACAACAACACCGGATGGCAGTGATTACTGCGAATGCAGTTAGGAGATTCGAAGTTCCTATCCGTCGCGGTTACCACATGACGAAGGCCAGAGGAATAGTTGGCCGAAACGTTGGGAAACAACAACTAATAAAGATGAGAATGATAGTCTGCAATAAATAAATTAATATTAAAGGTCTTGTTAAAAAATAAGACTGAATTCCATTTGTTTCACAAACGTTTATTGTCTGCTTAAAATGAACAAAAGCTGTAAAATATTTAAATGCAACCGTTAGAAATTCATTAATCTTTGTAATCTTCTACAGACGATAATGTAAACGAGTTAAGGAGTTGCGTGTATGTGTGTGTGAGTTAATGTCAGAGTGCGTATGATAATGACTGTATATGTGTGAGTTGAGATAGCTAGGAAAAAATAATGTTAGCTCTTTTTTGGAAGCTGGCTCAAACTGTTTCTTGAAAGAAAATATTTTTTTTATGCGTTGCTGGTGGATCCAAACGGCATTTAAAAAAATAAATTCTGAGAAATGCATCTGATTGGCTTAGAATTCTTTACTTTGTCTTTAATTAAAGCAGGCGAGTATTATACGCAGAAATCATTTAAGTATTTTCATTTTGGACACTAAAAAGTAAACTTCGATAGCTGCAGTGTTACGCATTTTCTTGTACATACATTGAAACAGAGACACGATGTATATTATTATGGTTAATGGCATGAATTCGCTGCTAGGTCAATGTCTGATAGTTATGCTTTGTATAAATAAAATAAAACTGAATAATGGCAAATACAAAGGAAGCAAGCGACCGTCGATTTTAAGAATACACAAGAAAACTATTAGACTCAAGCGAGACATGTCATCTCTTAAATGTATTTGCTTAAAAATAAGAGGAAGCGAGACAACCGGAAAGAGGGTTTACTTCCGCCATTAGCTTTAGTGAATACCCGGATGTCCCACGAGCAAAGGTCAACCTGACAGACGACAGATTTTTACGATGTTTAAATTCACTCTTTTTTGTTTTATCTTATCCCCCTTTCATTTTTCTGTATACTTTAAAAATTTATTCTATATATTTTTTAACTAATGAAGAAAATCTGTTTACGTTGGCAGTTAAGTTTTCTTTCCAATTACAAGTGATGCCACTCATTCATAAAGAACTCATCTCGGCGAACCCGCATATTTACTTTATCAAACCATTTCCTGTTTTAAACGTCATTACATGCCATAGAAAGTAGACTGTGATAATTAATTTGGCGACCTCGCCCAATTACGTTCCATGCTTTCTTGTTTGTTTCTTTTTATTTTCGTACAGTTCTACGATAAAATATTGTTTTTTTTTAAGAATATACTAAATAAGTATATTAGTAAACTGACCTATAATATTACTTATTTGTGTGAAAATGTATCTGTACATAAATATATTAAAGAATAGGTAAATAATCATATTTATCTGGGAAAATTTTTTTCAAAATAAATATGTTTATTTACCTATATTTTACCAATTCACGTATTCTTATAGGCGAAAACAATCATATGTTTGAAAGTATTTTCTTTTTCATATTTCATTCACGTTATTTCATGTGAAAATTTAATAATATGTTAGATTTAATATTCCATAACATCTATTTTTACTTAGCTCTCGTTGCCTCTCTATTGGGTGCAGAGTAACTATCTCAACTCAGGCATGCACACTCTGATATTAACTCTCACACACACACACATATACACACACACATATACACACACACAACTCATTAATCCGTTTACATTATCGTCTGTAGAAGAGTACCAAGATTAATGGATTTCTAACGATTGAATTTAAATATTTTACAGATTTCGTTCATTGTCAACAGACAATAAATGATTGTGAAACAAATGGAATTTAGTCTTATTTTTTAACAAGATTATTAATTTTCTCTGAAAATGTGTCTGTAAATACACATATTGAAAAAATGTGTAAGTAAACATTTTTATTTGAAATAAAAAGGAGTTTACAAATATTCTTATTTATTATATTACCAACGTGGTACTTGTGCATTTAACGAACCAGACGTAACTCAGCATTTGCTTGGCTTTGTCCGGCGCATGACGTCAACAGCCGGATAAAACCGAGCGTTGGCGATAAAATAAAAACAACGCTACAACAAAATAACTGTACAATGAAATTGTAAAATGTAGAAACAAAAAAATTAAATAAATAAAAAGCAAAAACCTACCGTTCATTTATGTTTTTTGTTTTTTTTTTAATTATTGTTTGAAATTGTTTTCTGTTTTCAAAATAAATACATATAAGACAAGTTTTTTTTTGTTAACTTTTTTTTTTGTCTGAACTGTTTTTTTTTTCCAATTTTTAACGTAAAAAGGGGGGGGGCAGGAACAAGGATCATTTGTACATTTTTTTCGCCAGAAACAAGGATTTGTAGAAAAGTTTGATAGAAAAGTAACTTATCTTGCCTTTGATAATATTTGTTATATATTTGTTTTTTGACAACTTTTTCGAATCTATGTGTACAGTAATACAAACCCCTTTTTATTTATTAGTGGAAGGTGGGTTTCGGCCTTCCTATTTGGTACAGTGACCAAGAAACCCTCCTTTTCGGCGGGGTCGTATCCACCGAAGACCCAGACCGGTGTCACAAGTCTGCCGGCGGTTAAAAACGGACTCGTCGATTTCTACCGTATGGCCTGGGCCTCCAATCTGCCGAGGATTCCTAAGAAAATAGTCCCTGCATATATCACGCAGCAAATTTTCCAATCCACGATTGTGTGGCGAGAACGTAACCCACATTCGCGATGGAGATTTTTTGTAGATGCCATCTCGAACGCCCATAAGTATATTATTTTTATGATACACGCGATGGTTAGTCGGGATTTTTAGAAGGTCCCAATCCTAATGGAGGTCCATCGACGACATGTTACACTTCTACACCTCCAACCGTAACCGTCGGAAAGGCTTGTTCTCTTTGCAAGTACACAATCCTGGCCAAAATGTAAATAAACACCCTTTCTCTTCTGCCAACAATTTCCGTTGCTGGCAAAAGTTTAGTGCAGCCTCTGGGGTCTGGAGCTGGTCCGCAAGGTTTGTAATATTCATTATTATTTCGTCAGTTATCTTTTTAAAACAATTTTTTTTTAAACTCTTCAAATAAGCGTTTCTTGAGTTGTGACACTCTTCCAATTGATAGCGAAATTCTCGTCTGCTTAATCGGCAACGCTCGGTTATATCCGGCTGTTGACGTCATGCATCGGACAAAGCCGAGCAAATGCTGAGTTACGTCTGGTTCGTTAAATGCACAAGTACCCAAAACTGTTTTATCAAAAGACTATGAAAATAAAATGAAACAAACAGGAAAGCGGGAAACGTAATTTGGCGGGGTTGCCAAATTAATTAACACCGTCTACTTCCTGTAACGTATAGTGTCGTTGAAAACAGGAAATGACTTGAGAAAGTTATTATGCAGGTTTGCCCTCAATTCTTTAGCGAGCCGATTATAATGCCATCTAAGTTTTTACATTTTTTCGGATATACTTTTCTCAGGGTTGACCGCCAAAATCTCAGCAATGATTTTAACAAGATTACCTTTGGATGCGTTTTGATTCACGCCGAGTTTTTGGAAAGGGGGGAGGGAGGAGAGGAAAATATTAATTGATGAAAATGACCATTCGTGAAACCGGCATGCAAGTATCGTGAAGTTTTATCGGATTCTTTGTTCGAGAGAACGCTGAAGGCGTGTTCACGAATATTGGCGACGTAGAGACGCACATAAAACCAAATCAATTCATGTTGGTTCCCAGTGTGGCGCAAATTAAGGAATCTGTTTAAAAGACTTTCAGAGCTACGTCACCGAGCGAGAGCAAGAGAGAATCCTAGGAACATCAGAGCAAGACTTGCGCTTAAAGTGAGCAAAGGTTTTGTATTTTGTTCCATCCAGCAAGGCTTGTGATTTGACTGCATCTGTAAGACAGAAGTATATCAACAGAATGTCGGCAGTTTTCTACAAGAACTTGTAAGCCTTAAAACATTTTGGTACTTTTCTTTTGGGTTTAAAAATCAGTTAAACATTATGTTTTAATTCGAAATCAACTTATGTTTTGTGCACAGACCGAGTCCTTCTGAAAAAACAAACGTGAGGAAATTCGCTTTTCAAATTCATGATTCTTCCATTAATTCTTTCCATTTGCTTCAACTTATTTTTCTTTATGACGTTAACTTTATTACAGAAAGAATTCGTTGGTAATTCTCTTGAATTAAACAGTACATTCCAGTCTATACTTAAAAGATTTTCTAAATGAGGGAGTACATACTATGTTCAAATTCACTTGCGGCTTTCTTTTTACTTGTCTCTGTTTCACTGAACAATGGAAATAAGAATTTTTATGGCCTATACGCCCATAATTAAAGCATATTTTATCCTTAAATATAGTTCCATTTTTATATGCCTTCTACCACATGCACTGCATATAATGTTTTATTTTTTAATTATTTTTTTTTTACTTGGATTCGACTTTTGTTTTACAGTCTGCATCCGTGATATACTTTTTTCCCTTCAATCCGATTATTATCTTTTTAATATTTATTAGATGCTGACATTCCTCCGTTACCTATTGCAACCTAACGTTTGGGTCATGTTCAATAATACTAAAGACTCTTGATCTAATTTATTCGATAATCCGTTAATTCAAATACCTCACACTGTGCGTTAACCATACGAGATATGCCACAAAATCATCTGGAAGTGAATTTGAAATTCTCTTCTGACGAAAAAAAATCCTCGAATTTGGTGGTATTTATTTTTCACAATCAATCACATATATAAATAGATATATGAAGATTCATAAACTCTACAACACTTATGCTTGTATGTTTTGTGTATACGTCACATAATTTCAATACATCTGCATTATACATTGCTAAAACTTTCTTATACACTTATATATTTATTTAGCAGCAATGTTTCAAGAAAACTAGATTTCCATTATATATATATATATATAAGAAAGGCCACCAACAATTGCTATGCAGTTTTAAACATTATTTTATAATTCCGTGTTTTGATTTTTCATTTAAAAAGGTATCATATTTAAATCATTGTAATAATGTTTTTAAATCATTGAAATCGTTTTTTACGCGTTTCAGACGTTCCGTGAAGCACCCTCTTCAGAAAGCATTCAAAATCTAAAATATTTAAAATTAAATATATTTAAAATGTGTATAAAAGCATTTTCGCAGTCCATTTTGGTGACATTTCCACCGCTCGGAAACAGGTCACCAAAATGGACTGCGAAAATACTTTTATACATTACGAACACATTTTAAATACATTTTAAATATTTTAGATTTTTAATACTTTCTGAAGAGGACACTTCACAGAACGTATAAAACGCGTAAAAAAAATATTTCAATAAAAACATTATTACAATGATCTAAATATGATGCCGTTTAAATGAAAAATCAAAACACGGAATAATAAAATAATGTTAAAAAATACATACCAACTGTTGGTGACCTTTCTTATTTAAATATACATCTTTCACTCGTTGGAATCTCTCAACCAATTTATATATATAAAGAGAGAGAGAGAGAGAGAGAGAGAGAGAGAGAGAGAGAGAGAGAGAGAGAGAGAGAGAGAGAGCGAGAGATTCATTTTGGATTTTATCTTTTATTAAAATTTTTTGTGCTTCTGCATTTATCGATCCGCAGTTTCCACGAAGTTATCTCGGACTCGCTCGGCAGCTGACGGAAATAACCGGAAAAGGTCAGCCGAGCGTTCTGGAATTTTTAACAAACGTGATGTTTGTTTTTAGCTAATACGAATCTATGAAGACTACTTCTTAATAAACTTAATCGTGTAGTTTAGGGTTAGGGTTTAGAATTAGAGTTGGGTTAGTTAGATGTTTTTAATTTTATTTATTTTATTCCCATGTTTTTCCTGTTCATAATTATACTTTTCTTGCTGCAGTTTAGCGTTTCACGATAGGCCACTTTCGGTTATTTCCGGCAGTGACCGATCACACCCGAATAACTTAGTGAAAACTGCGGGTCGGTAAATGCAGAAGTACCAAATTTTTGTAATTCTCTGTGAAAACTCACGTTTTCATGATTTAAAAATCTGACCTGGCTTTAATTGTTGACCTGACTGGTCACATTTTTCTAGCATATATGTGTTTTTTGTGTGTCTGACCCAGTGAACTGTAAAATGTCAGTTTTGATCGATACGAATCGATAACTAGACTTTCGTACTATCCGATTTCGTGATTAGCCACCGATTTATATGCGTAAACTTCGAATGCCGATCGTTGGAATCGAAAGTGTGTTCGTGTTCGCAACTCAGCGACGGCCATGCTTCAAGGCTTACAAGCGTCTGTGTATAATTAGTATCAGATTGCATTTTAAGTCAATAATAAAACACAGGAAAACTCCAGGAAAATTATCGCACAACCATGATATTTTTTACAAGGAAATCACCATTTATCAAGGCTCAGAGGCCACTCGAGTATAAGAGTTAAAGAGTGTACAATGGTCAAAAGCACAATATCATAGTAATTGTTAGAAGTGTAAATTTGGTAAATTGGATTAATTAAGGGGAACAGCTCATCAAGAACTTGTTTACATTGGACTTGAATACGGCCGTATTGTAGTCAGCTGGAAAGCAGGTAAACGGAAGAGAGTTTCACATGTGTATAGTCCTAAAACAGACGCTTTGTTCATGGAAACTACGTTTAGGTTTAGGTACATATAAAGAGTGGGGGAAATTATTGATAGTGTTTTCAGCGAGACGAGCGTTTCTCATGAATGTTTGGCGAGAAGGGGGACTATAGATTGGAGCTCAGACGAGCACTTGCTATGAAAATAACGATAAAACAGAGACAGGCTCGCAACGTCTCTTCTGTGAGAAAAAGGTTGCAGGGAAGAGAAAAGGACATCTCCCACTGGACTACGAAGTCTGTTCTGAACTTTGTCAAGCAGCTCTTGCTCAGATGTGGCAGCAATATTCCATCTTTAGACGCAACTGGCTCTTATGGTATCGATATGCACATACGCATATATGCACATCACTACGCCCCTCACTTCCTCACTTCGATAATTAAATAATGGAATGTAATGAATGTGCTCTTTTGTCTTCATAAATAAAAACGCACATTAAAATAAACACATATTACGATGTTATTGTTATAAATTAAAACAAGATGACATGTATTTTCAATATAAACTAAACAAAATTAATGATTAATTACGCTTTTGTGTCTGAATTTTTGAGATCAGCGTTGATAATTCGTATTAGTTGGATTACTCGTGCGAGACTGAAAATGCAATTGTGATTTACTTAGATCATGGCTGATGGAACGAAAACATGCTATCCCCAGGGATTAAATAAAGGGTTCCGTTCGAAATTCCGTGCAGACTCCCGAGTTTAACAAAAAGATTCCCAAGTTCGACACGTGAAGAAGGTCAGAGGTCACATCGACTGAAACGTTGTGAAAATAACACTCAAAATAAGAACAGTAGCTGGAATACTCCAAATAATACGAATTACGATTGGCAATTTTCTGTAGACCATTTGTTCTTACGCTTCTGACTTTTTAAGAGTAGGATTAGTTATTCGTATTTATTTTGACTTTTTGAACGAAACTCTTTATTTACTTCATTGAGGTAGCATGCTCTTGTCACGTCAGCCACAACTGGATAGAGGTCCTAAGTAATTCGCAATTGTATTTTTCGGTGGTCCAAATTTTCAGGAGAATATCATGTAATATATCCGCATGGACCCGTGACGAAGTGTTTAGAGTACAATTGCAAAGTAATATTCTCTTGAAGGTGGAAAGTTCAACCCTCAATGTGGGCGACTGAATAATTAAAGTTGTAGGAGCTGCGACGGAGTCACCACTTGTAAGGGCGTTCACCTATTCCTAATCAGAATCTATCAATTTTTAAGACCGAGGTTGCAGGTGCAGGAGTCTTTAGAAGTCGAATATCAACAGAAGGGCGTAACCAAATAACAACTTCACATTGGCAAATAGCAAACAGAATCCTGAACAGAAGCGTGTGCTCCATCCCAACTATTATCAATGGATCTGAGGTAATCTCGTCAGCATCAGACAAAGCCAAACTCTTTGTCAAGAACTTTGCAGCTAATTCTACCCTTTGCGACCAAGACCGCCAACCCCCAATATTTCCTCTTGTATCAGAAAACACGCTATGTGATATACGTATATCTGTACGTGATGTTGCCAAGCTAATCAAAAACCTTGATTCCAGTAAAGCAACTGGCCCTGATGGTATTCCAATTATAGTACTCAAAAAACTTCAACCTGAACTAGCGCCCATACTTACAAAACTGTTTAAACGTTGTCTTAAGGAGAATAGTTTCCCATCTCCCTGGAAAATCTCATCAGTATGCCCTGTATTTAAGAATTCAGGTGATCGCTCATCCCCCTCTCAGTACAGGCCAATAAGTCTCCTGTGCGTCATGAGTAAGTTGCTAGAATCTGTATTAAATACAGAAGTAATCAAACATCTCAACAAAAATAACCTTCTTAGTGACACTCAATATGGTTTCCGTTCTGCTAGATCTACAGCAGATGTCCTTACAGTTATATCGCATAGGATTAGCAAATCTCTCGACGGTGGCAATCTTTCTAGGGCAATTGCTCTTGACATATCTAAAGCCTTTGATAGGGTATGGCATAAAGGTTTACTTCATAAGATCGCTAGCTATGGTATAGCTGGAAAAGTCTTCTCAATTATTAAATCATTTCTTTCTGATAGATTCATAAGAGTAGTAGTTGAGGGGCAAAAATCAGAAGCTCACAATATTAATGCCGGTGTCCCTCAGGGATCCATCCTGGGCCCAACTCTTTTCCTGATCTACATTAATGATCTTCCAAATCATATCCTTACATCATTTGTAGACATTTATGCTGACGACACTACCATTTATGGTACCACATCTAAGACAGTAAACGACCAAGTTCTCTCCAATTCTCTCTCCTCTGATCTTGAGCACGTAGTACAATGGGGAAAGGAGTGGCTGGTTACTTTTAATGCATCTAAAACCAAGCTTCTCTCTTTACATCATCAACATTCTAACCCACATTTGTCATCAATTGAAATGAATGGCTCTCGTCTTCAGGAGGCCTCAAGTTTTGACAAGCTTCTGGGCTTGACCATTACTCCTGATCTTAAATGGAACACGTATATCAAATCTGTTGCCAAGGCCGCTGGAAAAATGGTGGGATCTTTCTATCGATCCAGTAGATATCTCACTGCTGATGCTATTCTCTATCTATATAAGAGCCAGGTACGTCCAAGGATGGAATACTGTTGCCACATCTGGGCAGGAGCTGCTAGAAAGAACTTGTCCTGCCTTGATAGAGTTCAAAATAGACTTCGTAGCCTCGTAGGAGATGTCCTTTTCTCCTCCTTGCAACCTCTATCTCACAGAAGAGATGTTGCGAGTTTGTCTCTGATGTATCGTTATTTTCATGGAAAGTGTTCAACTGAGCTTCAATCTATGGTCCCCCCTCGCCAAACTTTCACAAGAAACACTCGTCTAGCTGTAAACACTATCAATAATTTCCCCCACTCTTTATCTGTGCCTAAACCTAAACGTAGATTCCATGAACAAAGCTTCTTTCTTAGAACTGCACGCCTGTGGAATTGTCTTCCGTTTTCCTGCTTTCCGGCTGACTACAATATGGTTTTGTTCAAGTCTAAAGTAAATAAGTTCTTGATGAGCCGTTCCATATAAGTTATTAAATTTACCAAATTTTCATTACTAATGATTACTATATTGACCAACTTCTACTGTACACTCTTTAACCCTTATCCTTGAGTGGCCTCTGGGCCTTGATAATGTGGTGATGCCTTTGTAAAAAAAAAAAAAAAAAAAAAAAATATATAAAATAAAAATATAAAAATAACTCCGAAAAATAACGACACTTGACAAACAACTCGAGATAACTGTATTGTAACGATACGTTCTGATTGAAAACTCTCAAAAGGAAATTTATCACCGAACGTATCGTAAAATAATAGAAAAAAAATGATGTACCTGCCGGCTGTAAAATTATCACAACCCAGTAGCACTTACCCAGGTACTGGACAGTACTTCCGTCGTGGAATTTCCTCATAAGATTCACGGTTGACGAAATACAAGGCAATGAATAACGGAACAACACGGTTGTTTATAAATTATACGCATGTCATTTATTGTGCGTTAAAAAAAATCAATAATCAAGACAAAATATAAAAAAATAGTAAGAAAACATGCAGACAGTCTCCAACGGGTTAAAAAAGGGAGGGGCAACACTAAAGAAAACTGTTCAGTCCAGCAAGTCGACGTTGTGAAATATAGGGGGGGGGTATTGAATAGTACTTTACTGTGAGGACGTGCATTCAACCTATGATTAGGTATCCGACAAAATTCAATGTTCTGATGTTGTAATGCGAGGCAGCCCCATTTCGCCAACGCGCGAGTCAATATTCTTCGAAGTTCGATCGTCCACTTGTCTTCCCTCGTGTTTGTTTCTCGCTTGTTTCTCAACCACCGACGTTCGGCTGTGTCCTTCCCGTATCTCAAACCCAGGTAATTTCGTAATTCTGTGAATTCCTTTTTCGGCTCCAGGGATGAGGCTCAGTTGAGAGAGTCGCCATTTCACCTCATAAGTCGCGTGACTGCTGTTCAACGCGTCCTTTCCACTCGAGGATATGTCTCATCTCGATGTCTTCAAGCCAAGGTGTTTTCATAGTTTTTCTGTTTTCACTTATTTTCAGGAATGAGGATTAAGTCGAGTAAACTTCCAATTTATCAAGCGAATCATGTTGGCTGGTGTCTGTCGCATTTTTGTTATCAACATTCGTTCGACAATGTGATCAGCTCCATTTTTTTAAAACTGCTTGTTGCTTCTTTTCCGTGCACGGCACTCCCTTAAAAAAAGGAGATTTTTCTCTTCTTTTTTTCTGAGCGCTGCTTCGTTTGGGGTGGAGGTGGGGTTTCTAGATGGTTTCTCCTCGTGACCTTGGCACGTGTTTTTGACGAATCACTGGGTGAGAGGAAGGGGGCGAGGTGTCCAACTTGCTTTCTTCTATAATTAACACGTGGATATTTGGTTGTCGCATGTCTAGATAGCAATGAGGTGGTGTGGGGGCGTCTGGCCGATATATATTCAAAATGAATTTAAAAAGAGAGGGGGTGGGAAATGGTCACTTCTGCATTATGCCCTGTTTTCCAGTGACAGTATAAATATGAAATAACAAATATATAATCTACAGTCAATATTCACAATAAAAGCAAGAAATCGTCTGCTCAATTAGATACAGGTTCTAGGGTAAGAGAAATGTAAGAGAGATTAAAGTTTTGGTTGAAAAACTCACTGAATGTACTTTGAAATGTGTCCTTTCTTTCGTCTCTTTTTATATATATATATATATATTTCTTTCCTGTAAATTGTTTACATTTGATTACGCGCGTGCAAGTTAGTTTTCATATTTGTGTCCTTTGGATTATTTACGTTTCATTACGCGCGTGTGTGTTAATTGCTCCAAGTATTTGTTTCTGAAGCTCATCGAAGCCCTTGATTTATAGTAAATATTTCACTGCTCCTTTGACACTTCCTTCGCTGGGTTCATTCTTTTCTTCAGTCAATATTCTAACTTTGACCGCTGATCAAAACAGACTTTTACCGTCGCCGCCAACGTCAGCTGATGTCGTTGATATTTACCTCCGCGACGCCGCGGCCGCACTGCCGTTGCCTTTCGCTGGCTTCGCCACTCCGATCTTCGCTGACTTACGTCTTATCGCTTTGAAGCACGAAGCTCCACTGACTGTTGACAACTTTTTTCAGTCCCCTCTCTCTCTTTCTCTATACAGTTTATCTCTCTATATATACGGCCTATCTCTCTATATACGGTTTAGTTCTCTCTCTTTTCTCTCTCCTCTCTTTCTCGTCTATGAGATTTTTTTTCTCTTTCCTCTTCCACCCTTCGTTCACAGTATCTCTGTCTCTTCCTTCTCCTCCTGCTCACAGGCCTCCTCCTCCCATTTTTTATTTTTTGTTTACAAAATGTGAACGAGCAGACGAGAATGGATCTTTTTGGCGCAAAAATGGTACAGTAAATAAAATATAGTGAAAATATATCTTCTCTCGGCTAAAAATCAATACAATAATGTATTATACATTTTCATAAATGAATCACATTACGCGTTCTGATAAACGTGGGCGTTGAAATATTGATCCCTACGAAAATGTCTCTGCCGAAGATTTGTTTCGGCCCTATCTAGTGGTCGGTACAAAGTCACAAATTTGTGTAATTTGTTATTAGTTGACAAAAATGGCCTGAAATTGTTTTGTTACCCTTTAACAATATACTGAAATAAAAAAAAAACTATCGACCCCGCCCCTTATTTCTAATAGCTTAAAATTCGGAGCAGATCCTAATGTATTAAAAGATTGAATGTTTTGGAAGCGTTTTACGCCCGGTAACTTTTTACAAAAAACATCAACTTAAAAACAAATAATTATAGTTTTATAACAATTAGATCTAATTAATGACCAAATAATACAGTGATGAAATAAACTTAAAAATTGCATTTAAAAGCAACAAAAATAATAATATATTGGAAAAATACCGACATAGTTAAAAAAAAAAAAGAAAAAATACCGACATAGTTTAAAACAACAAAAAATACCGACATAGTTAAAAAAAAAATATTGACATTGTTTTAGACAAAAGAAAAAATACCGACAGTTTAAAACGTGGGTTCTCTCTATCGTGCTAGAAACTTACTTACGCCTGAAAGCATCATGTATCTCTACAAAGCTACCATTCGCCAATGTATGCTGTCATATTTGGGCTGGTGCCTCTGCTACTATTCTCTCGCTCCTGGACAGGGTCTAAAAGAGAGTCGCCAACCTAATAGGTCCTGAAACTGTTATCTTAACTTCAGCCTTTGTCCCACCGACGAAATATTGCATCCCTCGGCCTGTTTTACAAGTATTTTAATGGTGGATACTCTGACGAACTACAAGCTCTTATACCCCTTCGACGAAAATACCTCCGAAAAACCCGACAAGGCACGAGTCCCACCTGTATACAGTTGAGATCCCTAGATGTAAGAAAGCCTTTTACTCTAATAGTTTCTTCCCCAGAACTGCAGGACTTTGGAATTCTCTTCCGGTTTCCTGCTTCCCAACTGTACTGACATGCAGAAGTTCAAGTGTAATGTGAACAAATATCTTGCTGCTAAACTCCCTACATAATACTCCTGCAACTTAGGTTAGTAGCCCCAAACATCAAAGTGACATCATGCCTTGTTTGGGGTGAAAATGTAATAAAAAATATAAAACAAAAGAAAAAATACTGACATAGTTTAAAACAAGAGAAAAACAAAACAAAATGAAAGTAATAAGAGTCTCGGGCAAAATGGGTACGGAACAGTTAGTACGTAATAAAACTACGAGACCACAATCTTACGAAGCTTTATGCATCATTTTAGTGACAGGAGAGTTCTTATTCGATGTAGATAATCTCTAATAAGGGAGGTTACTTATAATATTTGGATTTCAGAATTAACGTCTCTGTGCCATAAAAAAAACGAATTACATTTTTAATTGACTGCCAACTTATCTACTACTTTTATAATAAATATAAATTACAACACTAATACTTCAAGTTATATGCTCTTGATGCTTGGCATAATTTTTCCTAGCAATCAAACAGTTACACTTAGCAAAATAAAGAAATACATTTCCCATTACAAGCATACACATACATATTTAAATAAAAGCTTAATTTACTTACACAAAAACATATTTTCTTAATATTGTGAAACAAAACGTAAATTTTGTAGGAACGTCCTCTCCTAAAAAACAAAACAAAACAATCAAACAAAAAAAAGCAGACAAAATGCGGACTGTAATAAAAAATATTACTTACTCAATAAGAACGGAATATATTTATGTCATTATAAAGATAATCGAAGCTAACCAACGGTGAGCTTGGCTAGTACCAGATAGGCGATCATTTGCAAATACCAGGCGCTGTATGTAGGAGGACGTAGACACCTCCCTAAAGAACTGAACAATCCCAAGCGTCATCATCTCCATTAACGGCGATATACAAGCGACTAGGAACCGCTTACGAATGTGATATTTCCATGCAACTCCCTCCTTCGGAATAAATCGACTCAACCCAATTAGAGTGGGTTCCGCTTCGATTCATCAAATTCATGTGCATTGAGTATTTTCATGAGCGATTGTTTCCCTTGTATGTCTACCTTCATATAAACTAACACAAGTAGCTGTCCACAATTCCGCGATGCGTTCCACAGTGGAGTTTATTCTGCATTTTGTACAGACTAACCTTAATTATAATCTAAGTTTAACCCTAACCTAACTCTAACTCGATCTATGTCTAGACTCGAAACACAAAAGTAGGTCATGGACATGTGAGCATACTGCACATGAGTGATTGGCATATATGTGTTTTTTTATTGGCAAAACTCATTTTTCCATTAGTGGCGGGAAAACTTCATTAAAAGAAACAACAACACAGTAGACCAGATTGCTTTACAAAGTTCCCAACTATATCATTAATAATTAAATTCACGTGAAAAATAAACAAAACAAAAAAAAAACAGTTAAAGCGTTGCCTACAAAAACACTAATACTTCAGTCAGCTGCTACTGATGCTTACGTTCCTTTGAATGTGTAATGAATGATGCCCATTCAGTGTAACTTGCAAAACAATTGTAAAAACTGGCTGTAGCATGGACATTACTCATAAAATTTTCATTTTCTCTAGTTTAAAAATAAAATCATGTAAACACAAAAGAAGGTCTTAAATTATTTAACAAAACAAAACGAACTGATAAAAGTCCCAGTCTTAAAAGATTGGCATAAATTACTGTGCTGGATTTCTTTTGTAATAAATACAATAATCTATTTCAGCAGTCTGTGTGTTTTCTTTTCTCTTCAATGGCGCTAAAACTGGCAAATGTCCAACGATTTCTGTTATTCAGAAGAAAACGAAACATTTCCCTTTACGCGTTGAAAAAGGCCAAAAACAATTTTGAAGGCCAATGGCCAAATTCGCTAAATTTGGTTTTAAAAATTCAATCTAGCATCACTGGATAAGAATATGAGAGTGCTCTCCCTTTGGTGTAGTTCTGTTTTCGGATATCATTATAATAATATATAATGGTATACAATCATTGTTGTAATTGTACGAGAAAGGCACTAGAAGTAATTTTGACGAACAGCAGTTCTTTATCAAAGAAAGTACTCTGAAACGTTATGTATAAAAAAACGAATATTCGAAACAAACAATGCAAAAAAGAAGAACATTGTCTGTGAATAGGTGCTGGATTGAAGGAGTAAAAATGATTGTTTCTTACGATGTGAGTTTATTATTTGTATTGAACTATGTAGCACAATATTACTTTATGAGTATTTATTAGTACTTATTAATTTATCTCATTTGGGTCAGTTCTATATTTAAAATACAATGGACACTATTTTCATAGAAATGTTTATAAAATCATATTTGTTGCATGTTATTGTTTTTTTTTTCCAAGATATTTTTTGCGCTATCGAGAAAAATATAAACTTTATCGAAGCAGATTTGTTGATTAAATATATTTCTCGTTCCATAGAATTTCCACCGATTCTGCTTGCAAACCAATATCTTCTTAATTCCAAACTTAATATATTTGATATTTTAATATGTGATAATTTAAAGATTGAAATTAATACAATCCTCATTTAAGATCCAATATACGGCTAAAGGTCCGTGGGTTTTTGTATCTTGTTACAGTTAACACTGTATGACGTCACAAAAAGTGAATAATGTAAATAAAGGCCGAATAATAAAATAACTAGTAAGAGGCGAATGATATAAATAATTAGGAGAGAGAGAGAGAGAGAGAGAGAGAGAGAGAGGGGGGGTGAGAGAGGGGAATGGACAGAGGAAGGAACATGAATGACGTCATTAAGCAATCATTCCTGTACTTGTTCGGCACGCACATTTAAGCACCTCAGACAACCGGCACATCTGAAGGAGAAAGTTTCTAGGGAACATCTAACAGTCTCCAGTCGCATGTCTATCTCGCTTAGGCGAAATAATTTTAACGGTATTAGATTGAAGGGAAGTGTTGTCTGGTATTATGAAATGGTCACCCATCTGCCATTGACAAGGGTTAACGGCATATCAACCTGATATATTAAACAATCTTTCAGCATTTATGACGTCATCCACTTTCAACTTTAAACATATATAAACGAATAATTGTTCCTATTTACTTTCCTCCCCGCGAGGGTAGAGTTAGACACAAGGTCGGTTTTTAATGTGGGAAAAATCCAGCTCCCCCAAAAGTGGCGATCTGGATAGGAACAAAATAAAAATTGCTTCAATCATGAAGGATTTATCCTCCACTGACCGAAGACAGAAAAGATGAAGTGTAGCACCAGAACAGATACTACATTGTGATCTTGGCCCGAACGACGGTTGGTTGTGTGTGTGTTTTTTTAATACCAAGTTGAGGATACGTCTACGACAATTAGTGCGACAAAATGTTCATTTGAATTAGGTGCCATTTTTCTTCTGTCGGACTGAGGTCTGATTCTCTTTAGTTTTAGGAGATCCAGACTCACGGGCTTTAACTCCTCCCACCTTGAGAAGAGGTTAGTCGATAATACTGACGGCGCTGTTCAGGCATGTTTTATTTTTAGGCAAGAGTTCTCTACCTCTTGGGCGCTGACTTTTTTTAATCTCCACCTTTCAACATCTTACTATGATAGAAAGTAGGTAAATACTAATTGATTCCCAAGCCATACCCGTAAGCTAAGTTCATTCAGATGTATTTCATTGATGTTCAGCAGTTAGCACAATATTGATTTACTTTTTTAAAAAATTACATTTTCACCCCAAAACAAAGCACATTGCCACTTTGATGTAGGGGGCTACTATCAGGGACATAAGCTACAGGGTTACTATTAGGGAGTTGGGCAGCAAGATGTCGGTTTACGTTACACTTAAACTTCTGCATGTCAGTGCAGTTGGCGAAGCAGGGATCCGGAAGGGAATTCCAAAGTCTAGTTATTCTGGGGGAAGAAACTACTGGAGTAGAAGGCTCTCTTACATCTAGTGATCTCTACCGTGAAGGGGTGGGATTTAGCTGCTTGTCGGGTTTGTCTGTGGTATTTACGTCGAGGGGGCGCAAGTGTTTGCAGTTCATCGGAGCATTCACCGTTAAAGTACTTGTAGAACAGACAGAGGGATGCAACATTTCGTCGATGGGACAGAGGCTGAAGCTTAGATGACAGTTTAGGATCTATCAGGCGATTCTTCTGAACCTTGTCTAGGAGCGAGAGTCTAGTAGCAGATGCACCAGCCCAAATGTGACAGCAATACTCCATACATGGGCGAATGGTGGCCTTATAGAGGTACAGGATACTTTCGGGCTTTATTAGCTTTGTAGCACGGTAGAGAGAACCGACCTTCTTCGCAGCAGTCCTCGCAATGTAATTGTTCCAACTCATGTTACCTGTGAACGTTATGCCGAGTAGTTTAAAAGATGTACTTTCAAATAAAGAGTCTTTGGCCATTGCTATTGGTGGTAGAGAAGGTTTCTTGTAATTATTGAATGAAATAAGTTTAGTCTTGGCAGCATTGAATGTGACCATCCATTTTTGTCCCCCATTCCACTACAGATCGGAGGTCATCCTTTTGTGTTTCTGCCATTTCTTTAGCTATGTGTTCATTTGTTTTCCTATCGTGTCATCAGCATATATACTCATCTCACATACAATTTTGTCAGGGAGGTCATTCATGAATATTAGGAATAATAAAGGATTTATATCATATTGTTTAGATGTACGACCGTCGAGGACAACCTAAATTCTTCTCTTTTTTTTTTTTAACATAGGCATCACCACATTAAAAAATCTCTTATCTAAGAAGGAATTAATTATGTTAAGTATTCTTCCAGTAATACCGTATGATCTGATTTTCCTGAGAAGACCTTCATGCCATACCCTGTCAAAAGCCTTAGATATATCTAGAGCTACCGCTCTACCCTCCGCTGCTTTGTCTAGTGAATTGTATATACGTTCAGAGATTACAGTTAAGATGTCTGCTGTCGAACGTGCTTGCCTAAATCCATATTGTTGGTCTGTCAGAAGTTTAGCATATAGTAGAGCTTGGTTAATTATGGACTCAAATATTTTGGCGAAAAGTGGGAGAAGGCTAATGGGGCGATAATTTGCTGGGCCAGTTCTTTCGCCAGAATTCTTTAAAACTAGTACCACAGAAGCAGTTTTCTAGCAGGCAGGAAAGCAAGATTCATTTAGGCATTACTTAGTAAAAATATATTTAGACAATTGCAAAAAAATATTTTTAGGCAATTGCAAACATTTTTTCATAAGTATCTATTGATATACATAAAAAATACTGACCCAACAGGTCACGAGTGGCTTACTATATTATTAAATAAGTAATTTTTAACTTTGATATTGGTAGATATAGTAGTAGCAGCTAGCATATATTGTTGCTACTACTTTAAGAGAAACTTGCAAATTACGGCGGCTGGTGCTTTCAAATAAGCGTATCAGACATTATTTGTGACGTCACACTCATATTGGTAACTACCATTTATCCATTATGAGCTAACACTGCGTTTGGTAATTACACTTTCAAATGTTATCATATCATCGATTTTTAAGTAAATATATAAATTTCTTTCTTTCTTGATTACGTGATAATGACGTAACCATCAGTTAATTTGGATTTGTTTTATTAAATATATATGCATATATTATTTTTGTCATTGAATCTAGGTGAATATATTCGTGTTAAAACTGTTTGGTACTTGGAAGGAATGGATGTCAACAGAATTTCAGTTCATATGGAGCCAGTTCCGAACATTGATGGAAAATATCGAATCAGCTCTGTAGATAAACGTAGCAATTTACGATTTGGAAACCACGAAAAAAACTGTTAAAGGGCAGACGATAATAGGCATGCGAAGATTTAGGTTAGTGTTGGATTAGGATTTAAAATATTTTAGCGTCTTCCCTAAAAAATAAAGTTGAAAAAATATATACGTACTATAGGAATGTGGTTTTCTAATCGTAAACCGCTTCGGCAATTTCCGGGTCTGATTCAATAATTCATTCCTTACAAATATCGAAAATTTTTTTGTTATTATAACACTTACCATTTTTATGCATATATATATATATATATATATATATATATATATATATATATATATATATATATATATATATATATATATATAACTGTATTTTATTGTTTTATTTTTGTTAAATAATTTATTCTTAGGGTTCTCATGTTTCTTATCTATTTTTTTACAGATAGAACGAAAATATCAGAAGCAAAGGAATACAATGGAAGATTCTTAATTTCTTTTGCATTCTCTGTGTTCTTTTCACGAGCGCAAATAAAGGGAAGTAACTCTTTAAATATTAAACTTAACAATCCTAACATGACGGCTAAAACGCTTCTCGCACAACCGAGAGATTTTTCGGCTAATACGAAAAACGCTTGGAAACTAAGCGAAAAGTCGCGCGACATAAAAATAATCCGAGATAAAAAAGTAGATTCTTATTTGGATGATTTTACTCCAACCGCACTGGCCGAGGAAAATGCTGAATGTTTCGTTGATTCTGAGAAATTAGCGAACATGCCGATGTCTAGAGTAGGCACGCACAGAAGAGTCGGAAAATACCGAAACGGAAAACTTGAAACGCGTTACAGAACAAGTTCAACAGATTCGGCGTTCAGCGAGGAATCGTTTGTCGACTTGGACAGCGACGAAAGCACAAAACTAGAATCATTGATTGACCAGTTGATTTTTACCGATGACAGACTCAACTCAGATAAATCCACCTTCATCAAGCCCGAGAATCTGCCCCCAACAGATTCGAACATTTTAGACGTTGGTGATCTATTTAATAATACCGATATATTCACAGTGGACTTTGAATCTTTAAACCATGACACGTATACACCGAACTTTATCGAAGGTGAGCTTCGACCTGACACTGAAAGCACCGAGAGCCTATCTTCCATTTCTTCAAGTGAAAGTGGGAAGGGTTCAATTGATAAATACCCAATGAAAATGTCGGCTTTCTTGGAGAGCCACGTGGATAGAGTTTTAAATCATAATTACGCCTTTGAGAGTGAGAGATTTACGAAAAGTTATTCGAATGCATTCACTTCTTCTGACGAAGACGAGTTTATCGAATGTGGCGGTGGTATCGGTAAGGAGAAAGGCGCTGCCGGAAGTGACTGCTATAATAATGACAGTGCCCACGAGAATAGCTTTGTCGATTTGTCGAATTTACTTGATATCACGTCTTACGGAAGCTCCATCTATGCCGCGGGGAATTTACCGGCAGATGCAGAAAGTAATCTAAAAATAGACGATGATGAAAACATGTGCATTAACGAATCAAACAATATCAGCGCTGACTGTCGTGATACTCGTGGAAACGACAACGCATCTCTTGAAGCAAACCGTTCAAAAATAAAAATAACGGACATTGGTGGAGTCACAGATAAAATCAGTAACAAACGCAAAGATGGTGAGACTGACCGTCAGTTAACAGATGCACATTCATGGTTGATATCAGAAAGCCATAAGCGTGAAGTTTACAAATGTGGAAAAAGTACAGATATTACGCATGAAAACCCTGATAAAATGGTCGACAAAAACATAAACGAACCTAGCGAATATTCACAAGAGTCGTTATGTTTACATTCTTTTGAAAACCTTTGTGGTTATGGTGACCAGGTGATATCTGGGATAAGTCAAAATAAAAATGTCTGTCATTTTCGTGACTACAACGATCCACAAAATATAGTCACTTTTAAAAGCAGCGCTAGGGAAACTCACTCTGTAGAGGACGGGAGACAACTATTAAAAAGCTCTGAAGAAATGAAGTTTTCGAACCAGAAAGACATTGCAATGGATATGGGCGATTCGAAAAGATTTAATGGGGAGAAATGGTTAGACATTGATGAACCAGATCTTCCTTTCGCCACTAAAAGCGATACAGTAGTAATGGGTTCGTATTTCTATGACTCTGAAATTTCCAAGGGCATTGATTTTGCTCATATCGATAAAGTTCGATTCATGGCAACACGGATGTTTCCAAATGAAGATTACGTCAAAAGTGTAATTGCCAAAGACCACTCTTACAGAGTTCAAATACCAGACAGCCATAAAGAAATAAATATATCTAAAACCGGCACAAAGGAGAAAAATAACGGAACAATCGTTTTAACAATTTTCACGATAAACAAATTCCCGTTAAACGTCCGTTAGTTAACGATTTAAACCCAGTCGGACGAGAATTAGCAACTTCGAAAGAAGAAAAGTCGCCAAGAAGGAGTTGCTTTTTGTCGTACGCTGAGTTTCCTTATCTGAAATCATCGATAGAAGAAAAACCCGTTTTAATAGAACCACCATTGCAGAAGTCTGCGAATAATAATAATAATTCTAATTCCAATGATTCTGACAACCTCTGGATGTCTCAAAAGAAAAATACCAAAATTCTCTATCATAGATACCGACAAAACTGATGTACAACCCGCCATCTTGTACAAAATTCTTGCAATGGAACACCATTCTTCCACAGACTCGTTTTCCTCTCCATCTTGTCTCCCGGTGACAATTCAAGACCATTGTGATTCCCAGTCTCCAATTGACCGGAGCTTAAAAAGTCACGGCCTCCCCCATCTTCGACAAGAAATGGCCCCAACGCAAAAACCATCAGTGCAAGCAAAAGATGAAAAATCAGAAATGGGGGAACTGGAAAAATACCTCCGGGGCATTATCCCTACCGAAAATTGCGATAGGCAAGATGAAGTACTCGTCGACCATAAACAGGAAAACAGTAACTTGATTAATCGCATGGGCAAACCACCGTGTTCATTTTTGAAGAAGTTATTGACTGGCGAAATGACTGCCCAAATGTATCGTCAAATAGATCGGCAATTTTATGAAAATGAGCTATTAATACAAAATGAAGCGAAGATGGAATAAAAGCGGGTGCTCACTATATAAACATATTAATGGTAAGCATACAGAATAGTTAACAATCTAGAAATCGTAAAAAACAACAACTGATTTATATCAAACGCAGTAGTATTTCATAATCGATTAACTTTATACTTTTAATGTGCTGAAACTGTTTTTTTTTTTTTAGATTTTTATTTGAAAATCTTATTTCGTTTAAAACTATCTTTATGATAGACGATAAAACTAGTCACTGTTTTAAGGTTTATGCATGATAAATAGCAAAAAAAAAAAAAAAAAAATCCCAAAACACAAACTTACCGTACTACTAACCTTAAGTCCGAGTGCAAGTCGCCTGACTTAGGGTTAGTGATACGATACGTCAATTTTTCTTACCATTTCTGCCAACAGTTAGACAACAACCGCCATTTTTACTCGGGGATCGTAATGACAGTTTGTAAAATAGAATTTTGAATTAAGATCAAAAACAAAAATAAAGCTTAAAAACATTTTCAGCATGTTAAAAATATACAAGTCACTACAAAATTACATTCTAGGCTGCATTTTTTTTTGTTTACCATTTCTCGACTGTTAACTATTCTACACTTTTACCGAAATAAATATATGCAAAAAATGACTTATATGGCCACTTTACTGTAGTTTAGTGGACTATAAAATCTTCATAAGTGATTTATCACATTCCTGAACGACAATGTACATATGCAGTAAAATGTCCACATGAGTAAACATTTATTATTTATCGTTGTTATGAAATTCTATCTGAAAATATATTGGGCTCTTTAACTCTAACACACAATCTCATTAGCAGCTTAAAAGAGGAGGATTGACACCAATTACCATTTAAATAAGAAGAAACACAATCAGTTGCGTTATACACCGAATCGATGGGGGTAACTCATTTTTTAGTACTCATGCACTTATTGATCCGTGCTAAAATAATAACATTATTATTTCGAAAACTATTCTTAACATGGGGACCGGAAGTGTTGTGTACCTATTCTGTACTTCAACCTAATAATTTAATAAAAACAGATATCGTAAAACTTTAATTAAACTTGAAAATGCTATTTAAAAAATAGCGCGGATCAATAAGTGCACTAGCACCATTTTTTTATCAGCACTATTGTACGAATTGAGCTATAAACGTTGTAGCTGGCCATGAAAAAAATCTAACTACAACGTTCGTAGTTCAATACGCAGTATGGTCCTGATAAAAATTGTGGTGCTTATGCATTCATTGTACGACCCGCGATTTCCACGAAGTTACTTGTGTTCTCCCTGCAGCTGACGTCAATAACCGAAAAAAGCCGATCCCGATGTTAATACGAATCTAAGCAGGCGACTTTTTCCACAAATTGGAAGAAATAAAAATTCAATTTTAATCGCGCAGGTGAGGGTTAGGCTTAGGGTTGGAGTTTAGGACTAGGTTTTGGGGTTAGATAAATGTTTTTTTTTCGTAGCGTTTTAAAAATTGAGAAATCCTCGATCGACCTTTTCCGGTTATTTCCGTCAGCTGCTTAGTGAGCACTAGCCAACTTAGTAGAGATCGCAGGTCGTACAATGCATAAGTAGCAAAATAAATGCAATGCATAAGTATAAAAAAAAATTAATAAAGTTGATATCGTCTCTGAAACGATCGTACATCAATTGAAGTTGCTGTTGTTTGAATTCTTGGAACACATGTAAATGATCATGGATTTATTTAGTTTACTTCCTATTTACTCTACTTTAGCACTGGAAGATTTCATTCCTTTTCTATTGAGCTGGTTATATAGATGCAGTATTCTGAACAATTGTCCATAATTTTCATGCTTTTCCAATCAATATAACGGTTAACGGAATGGTTACTTATACTGAACAACAGGTTTTTACTTTTTGAATGTAGTCTAGATTTCTACAAGTGATTTAGGGTATTTTTGCACTGCTGAATCAAGAAATAGCATCCGTTTCTCTTCATCAGGCCAGGTTTGTATGCTAAGTTGATTTGGAAAAAAAAATCAGACTGTGTGACAAAATTGATTACATTTTTATGGCATTATTAGCTCATGTTTATCAATACACATAATCCTACATCATCCCAAGTAAGGTTTTTAAGAAAAAAATGTTTGTCCAACAATATATATTGATTACCTGATGGAAACATCGATTACTGTAAACTGAATGGTGGACATTGATAAAGGTAAGTAGACGTAAATTTCCTGTTGCGTCACCATTGTTAAAACTTCAGAGCTTGAACTTCCGCTTCTTCGAACTCCTGGAATGCTTAGCGGCAGGGAAGTCTCTCTTCAGAGTCCAACAGTAGTCAGCCATCATGACTGCGTCCCAGCGATCCTGATACCTGATCTCCATTTCTTTAATGTCCTGATTGAATCTCTCCCTCTGCTCGTACCTCATTGAACCAAAGTTCTCAAGAAGCCGGTCCATATATGAAAATAGGTAGTGCATCTTAATACTCATGTTGCAGCTCAGGGTTCTGAAAACATTCAGCATCTTGTTGGCAAGTTCTGCGTAATTTCTGGCCTTATTGTTATCAAGGAAGTTCTTCACTACCAGAACAAATACCTTCCACACTTCCAGTTCTACTTTGTTCATTGAGTTATCGAACTCTGGATCTCTAATGAGTTGACGGATCTGAGGACAGCCAAAGATACCAGCTTTCAACTTTTCTATGGTTAATCCTGGAAAAGCCTGGCACAAGTGAAGCGGTCACTCTACGCGTCGAGAGCCTTGGTAAACTGCTTGATCAAGCGGAGCTTAATATGCAACTCTGGGAAGAGTATTCTGTCTCTGTCCAGCAGAGGGTCATTGATGACGTTTCTTTTCTTTGTAAGGCACCAGTTCCTCCCACACAGGCCAGCTCTTCTTCGTGTAATGCTGAGCAGTCCCTACTATCCCACACGCACAGAAAACATGGATACTTGGTGAAACCAGACTGTTGTCCCAACAAAAAGTTCACCATCTTCAGGTCAACACTAATAAACCATATGCTGATCATAACCAATTTTCTCCAGCATATACTTCACCGTTTCATACTTCTTTTTCAGTTTAGTCGAGTGAGTGATGGGTACAGAGATAAACTTGTTGCCGTTGTGTAACAGAACACATTCCAGTGATCGATTGCTGCTGTTAATGAACAGTCTCCAATCTTTGGATTCATACTGTGACACTCCAAACTTGAGCGGAAGCTGCGCAACATCTGCACAGTACACTAAGTCCTTTTCTTAAAAAAACAAAAACAAAACAAAACAAAAAAAAACGGAGGTATTCTTTATGCCTGTTGCGGAAGGAGGTGATGCCAGCACTGTCAGAGAGAAGATTTATGTGGCGCCCAAACTTTATTCTGGTCACCAAGTTTAATACCAAAAAATAACATGGTAAACCCGCCTTATGAAACTTGTAACTGGTTTCCTATTAGGAGTAATGCTGTAGTTTCCACATATGTAGCAGAACACGTCAACCTTATTTCTGCACGATCATCAGAACGAAGCCATCTCATTCACCTGCAAAACAAAAATAGGCACACAGAAGGTAAGAATACACACAAAAAGCAAACGCATCAATGAACACGTTGTCATGGTAATAAACAAACAGGATTGCCAGATTTCACACGCAACAAATTAAAATTAAAAAATAGAAAATTAAATTAAAGACGGAGAGTCACACTTTTAAAAGTTAACCCAGTCCATAAGTAAAAAAAAAAACAAATAAAAAAAACGTATTCCACACAGCACTTTACTTCACCAACTTCTAAAATGCTCCACACATACATACATGTGAACAAAAACGTAAAAGCGACATGTGGCCATATCTCAAAAACCTGACCTTACTGAGCAAAAACAATGTGATTTCTGGATTCAGCACATCAGATTCAGCACAAATCAGCTGGGGAAAAAGGCAGACAACAAATTTGTTTTTGACCAATGTTATCCATTGTGGTTCTTGTATTCTGGCTTCCCACTATTTGTTTGTTCTAGACCGGGTAAAGTGGATTCCTCGAACAGAACACTTTGCGCTTATTTTATATTGCCTTACGAAGATTAAAATATAAACATTAAAATATAATATCATTGAACCTTATGGCCAGAATCCTTATTACAATTTTGACCAAAATGGATTATATGATTTTGATTCTAGAAAATGTCCAAAATTTAAGACTTAAAAAGTGAATTTCATAAAATTATTCCTAATCAATGGCTTATTAGTGCACATCAATTAAGAAAGATGTTATCAATTCCACTTTTCTTTTGACTAGGGTTAAAATTTAATGCGAATCTAATATGATTGAATTTTCGGTACTTTTACATTTACCGACCCGCGATTTCCACGAAGTTTCTGGAGTGTGCTCCATCACTGATGGGAATAACAAGTGGCCGATCGCGAAATATTAAACTGCTAAGAGAAATTTATGATAAACAGGAAAAACATGGAAATACAATAAATAAAATTACAAACATTTATCTAACTCACCCCTTACTCTAAGTTGCGTGATTAAAAATTTTAAAATTTTTTATTTCTTTTCAATTTACATTAAAAAAGTAGCCTTTATAGATTCGTATTAGATAAAAGACACAACACGTTCGTTAAAAATTGAGGAACGCTCGGTTGACTTTTCCTGGTTATTTCCGTCAGCTGCCGAGCAAGCCCGAGCAAACTTCGTGGAAATCGGGTGTCGGTAAATGCAGAAGTACCGAATTTTTAAAACGAAAATTATGGATGTTAATTAAAGTCTAATACCAACTATTAAGTTTCCACAGAAATTGGCGTCTTCTGAATTTTCGCGAAGGACATTCATCCCCTTTTTACTCTCGCCAAATACAACTAAATCACATTGGGCCACATTATAACCCCTTCCCCATAGAAACTGTATGCCAGCAGCCGGATAAAAAGTGAGAACTAGCCAGTAGTTGTAAAATTAAAATTTCTGAGAAAATGTATGGTTTGCAATACACGATAGATGCCTTATGCCTTCACAAAACGCTAGCAGCCCTAACGGTTTGCGATTAACATAACCTGCTAAACAATAGATCGGGAAGATCCAACGTTTTCCAATATCGGTACAAGTTGTCATTCATGCGCATAGACTAGTTAGGAAAAGTAAACCTACATAGCGAGAACAATCGATGTAAAAAGTTGAAATAACATTACAATAGTTCTGACTGCAATCTATGAAAACATATAAACACCTATATTAAACTAAACAAGTTGTTATAAAACGGATGAATGGTAACATTTGATGCTGCCAAGACTAAGTTGCTTTCGTTTGATAACAAGAAACCTTCTCAACCACCGGTTGCTATGGCAACTGATATACAACCTGAAAGTACTTCGTTCAAACTCTTATAGTTTACATTCACAAAGAACATGAATTAGAAGAAATACATTGGGGTAATTGCTAGGGCGACCGCGAAGAAAGTGGGCTCTTTCTACCGTGCTAGAAGATTACTCACATCTGAGAGTATCTTGTAACTTTACAAAGTCACTATTCGCCCATGCATCTGAGCTGGTGCAACTTTCACTAGTCTCTCGTTCCTAGATAAGGTCTAATAAAACAAAATACAATAAAAATAGAAGCACCAACTTAATAGGTCCCGCACAAGCAACCAAATTCTAACTCCCGTGCCATCGCCGAAGTGTAGCATCTCTGTGCCTGTTTTAAAAGTATTTTAATGGAATGTTTTCTGACGAACTCAAAGCACTTGTACCCCCTACCCTCGACGTAGATACTCTTGACAAACTCCTCAAGCAGCAAAATCCCACGCCCACACTGTAAAGATCCATAGATGCTGTAAAGCCTTCGGCTCAAACATTTTCTTTCCTCGAACTTTCCCGGGTACCTGCTTTTTTGACTGTACTGACATGCAGAATTAAAGTGTAATGTGAACAAATATCTTTCTGCCCAACTCTCTACATGGTGTCACTGTAAATTTGGACCCGAATAGTAACCCCTTACGATAAAGTGGCACTGTGCCTTGTTTGGGGTGAAACAACAATAATAAATAAAACGAGTAAACACGCCAGTTAATCAATATATATATATATATATATATATATATGAACAAATGATTAATAAAACATGTTAAAAGACATCTTGAATTTTGCTAATTCCTGCCCTCTGATGAGAAGGAGAGTATTTCTTCGAAACTCCGCGGATTAAGGACTATCCACTTATCTTGTGCTTCCTTTTTTAAAATTAAATATGTTTTTAACTCTTTTTCAAGATGCCTTTTAACATGTTTTATTAATCATTTGTTCATATTATAAGCTCTATTTCCTTTTCGGTTTTATTGAGCTTTTACATCTGGTTGAGATTACTTTACTTGTAAATATTAACTCTTTAATATTTATAATATATTTTAAGTTTACCATTTTGATTACTTTGGTAAACTTATTGTAATTATATATATGATATAACGGACGACACTGAAAACCCAGGTCGCTCTCCGATAAATCAGGGGGGGGGGCAATAAAAGTAGTGCATAGTAACCGCGTCATTTATCGGTGGGTTTCTACCAGTATGTTGGTTAATTTTCGCTTTTAAACGTTTATATGACTATATAATAGGTCAAAGTAGAGAATAGTTACCAAACAATGGAACACCCTTCCATGTTAAGGAGTTTCTAAATAATGACATTTTAGCGCGGTATCTTAATTGAAGGATTTAGAATTTAAATAATTCTTAATTATAGGAATTAATTGATGTTTCCTAGAATAAAAAAAAATAATTTCCTTCATGTAAATTAACGCATTTCAATACGTTTTATTGATTTGTTAACAAATCAGGTAATGTTTAGTTAGCTGCTACCGTAGTCAGCGAAAGGTAACTATTGTCAGTTTTATGCGTTTCCGATGCGACATTTTTTTTTTATCTATAAAAATTAAGTGTTTATTTCATCATATTTCAATTCAAAAGGTAAGACTTACTGTTATATTTCACTTGAGTAATGAATCAAAACATTAAGGTATAATATATATTTGTACTAAGCTTTTTTCCTAGATTTTTAATGTTTAATTTGGTGGGTTTTCTTGTATTTACGAAATACTTGCCGCCATTGTTATTTTATTTTTTTTTCATTTTTGAAAGGTTTTGTCATTTTGCGATGTTCAAATCAAATTTCGCCAATTTTATGAAGTGTAAAATGTTTATATGCGATTTAAAAAATGACCATACTCCGATATAGAGTAAAAATTAAGATCAATTGATTTCATTTTACTAGCTCTTACTTGCATTTTTAGTTATGGATGTCGAAGATTAGTGCCATACCTACCTATGACGTGAATGCAGTATTGGTGATTGAAGAATAGCTAGGAAAATGATACATAAGGTACAGTGACAATGCAACAGCGCGGACGCGCGTATTTCAGCTGTAGCAAAATGAGAGAGAGAGAGAGAGAGAGAGAGAGAGAGAGAGAGAGAGAGAGAGTTAAAGACTGTCACGTTCGTGGAGAACATTCGAGAAGTCAGAAAAAAAGCACGATCAAGTTTTATTCGGGAAAGCACCCGGGAATAAATGTTTAAAAAAAAAAAAAAGTTGAGTCATCACTTGTCCTGTTGTTTAGACGTACTCTGCTACAACGTGTTGGGTCTGTGTGTGTAAACTTGTACAACAAGAATGACCATAGATCCCCCTCCTTAACACTTTAGAATGGCCTAGTGCCTAATTTTTGTATTTTTCAAAAATAAAAAAATTTCAAAGTGTAGTATCTGTTCTGATACTGCACTTTATATTTTCTGTGCTCGATCATCCGTTCAGACTGCGATAATTTTGATTTTTGCAGCAATACTTTTGGGGAGCTGAGGTTTTCACACATTACACACCGATCTGATGTCTACCTCTGCCCCCATGCCCGTGGGAAAGCAAATCAACAGAGACAAACATGAATTTATATTACAATATATCCCATGTATGGATCTTCGACACGAGCAGAGATCACACGATATTATTTGACCACTTTTATCCAAACTGACACAAATACTCTGGTTAATGGAGTTCTAGAATATGTGGGCTTAGGGGGGAGGGGCTAATAAAATAAATTAAAAAAAAACCCTTGTAGGAGTTTGACATTTCTATTCTAATGACGTACGGTGCAAATGCAGACCACACGATATAGTACCGTCTTTGAAAAAGATCCAGTTTGATCCAAGCCCAAAGCGCAATACAGTGTATTTTAGTTAGAGTTTTACGTTCGAGGAAACAACCACATTAGTTGAAATTTAAAAAATACATTTTTGTATAGGATCTTCGGCGATACTATCTTTAAAAAAAAAAAAAAAGAAAAGAAAAAAGTGGGCGAAGTCGATAACCTACTTACGAACACTAAACTGTCCTAGCGTATTATGTAGACTTTAGGCAGATATCAAGACGCACTCTTATGAAAACAGCACAGAAAATTTGACATAAAAAGCGACAAGAACCATAAACAATTCTTTTAAATTGTACATTTTTAGGTATACATAAAAAACTTCCCTATCTCCATATCCCACAAGTGATTTTCGAAAAAGTCAACGATTAAAAAAATTGGTTACACTGACCCGGAATTGTTTATAAAATTTTAGGTTAAATTCATATGCGACCTGATTCTTTAAAGTCTAAAGAAAGTTTGTTTTATTTTTGCTGCCAAGTTTTTTCAGGCTGTTTATATGTAATCGCACGCCCTTCTATCCTTAAAGTATAATCTCATTTTTCTTTTTGGTTATCTCGAATAAGACGCAGGAATACTGAATATACGTTCTTATTTTGTTACGGACTGTATGTTTATCAAGCTTTCCTCAACACTATCCCAGTCTGATAATACCAAAACACTGACAAGTCCATATACGCATGTCTAATTTTTTATTCAAATCGTTTCCAACGTTCTTTGTTTGCTCTTATTGTTGCTACTTTTACGAGAATTGGATTTGTACAGAGCTTATAAAGATCGTGCCTAAGAATAGTCTCTACTTTTTTCTAGTGTTCTTTGTTAGTTGCAGCTATTCAATTTGCAACGTTGTAGATTATCCTTGACACCGAGCAAAATAATCAACGATTGCAAGCAAAGTCGGGGAAAGTCTGGCACCGAACACGAAAAGGACCCAGAACAAAGTTGTCACTAACTTTCATGGATTTGTATAATTCAATAACTTGAGTGTTATTTCTTCCGCCCATCACACCTATAATTTCCTGGGTACGGTTAACACTATTGTCCAAACTTCCAACTTCTGTATACGTAACGCACCTTCTCTCAACTCCCAACGAACTTCTGCTAATTCAACTTATTTCTTCGAAATCCAACTTCAAAATGAACGTCCCTCTAAAAAAAAAAAAAATCAACCCTCTTTTATCTCCAACCAGGAGAATCTCATTTGCATATCGGGTGGTCACATTGCAGGCATATAAAGAGATAAGGCAGCCATTTTTGTTTCTTTTTCATTCATTTCATTCCACAACCGACCCGTTGAATTATGCACACGTGCTAATTAGGTAAGTCGCACGTTTCCCTACACTCCCCCCTGATCTCATGATCACACAGGGCAGGGGGCAGTCGTCTTTGTCGGGTACTTCTTCGAAGAATCGGGGGAAGCACTTCCTCATTGCCATCTTCCTCATTACCACCGTTATTGCCACCAGTCAGTTCCATTATCCCCTCTTGTGGTTCCCTATGCGGTGTTTCACAATCAGGGCAAGGGGACAGTATCCGTCTTTGTCGGGTACTCCTTCGAATAATCGGAGGCATCACTTCCTTGGTTTCATCTTCCTCAGTATGTTTCATCATTCCCTCTCGTGGTGCTATAGGCGGTGTTTCACAATCACGGCGGGTGAGCAGTAATTCGTCTTTCTCGGGTACTTTCATGAGGAACTGGTGGTATTACTTCCTCATGTCCATCGTTCTCATCACTATTGCCACTAGTATGTTCCATCATTCCCTCATCTGGTTCTGTAGGTAGTGTTTCTATGCTCACCTGTAGAGGCAGTAGGCGATCAGGATCATCCCTGAACTGTATGTGATCTTCCTAATCGTCCTCAGAATCAGAAGAGGTATAACAGGGGTGGATATCTTTTACATGACGTGGTACACCATCAATCAACATGGTCTGAGGACTTATGATTTTGTTTATTTTTTCTCTGCAAAATTTTACAGTGCCCCCAGCATTTGGGGGTTTTGCCCAAACGCGGTCTCCCACTTGATATGGTGTATTGACAACGCTAACCATTGATGGTGTGACATCAATTCCTTTTATACATTGTTCATAGCGGTAAATCCCATTAGTTGGTGCAGTTTCTGGTGTTGCATCGTCCTTTGGTGTCACATTATACCAGTACACAGCTTCTGAAATAGAACACTGTGTCCTGGCCGCAATTCTTTTAATGGTGCAGTGACACCGCTCCGCTATACCGTTACCTTCTGGAAAATATGCACATCGGTAACGCATTCTAATCCCCCATTCCTGCGTAACTTTCTGAAATTCTTTACATCGAAATGTAGTGGCGTTATGAGTCAGAATTTTCAGCGGGGCACCACGTTAAAAACGACAGCTCCCAACTGTCGTATAATGCTAGATGCATCCTGTCGTGTCAACAGGCGCCATATCGTGAAACGTGTCGGACCACAATCTGTCAAGGTCAAAACAATTCTTGCCCTCATAATGCGTTACATCCATTCCTACTCGATACCAGTTGTCCTCCACCTTAAGCTTCCCTTTTGCCCTTGGGACGGTGCCGGATCAATTCGCTGACACTCTTCACACAAGCGTATAGCTGCCTTGATTGATGCTCTTGTAGTTGAAAGACACACTCTTCGGACAAAATATGTTGTCCTCCGAATTCCGGGATGTCCACTCTGCTGATGTATTGTACGGATCTGGTCAGGTGTTAATTGATCTGTTATGGCCGTGCATGTCTGTTGTGGAGGATCAGATCCCTGCCTCATTACATCAATTCACCTCTTTGGTACTCTAGTCAAGCTATCAGCCAAATTCTGCATCGACGAAACTAAGGTAATGTCCACCTGCAACCTGTATTTGTCAACTATACGCTTTATTATTGCCAGTCTCCTTCGTACTAACATCTCACTTGCAGCTCTAGTCTTAACTCGAGCCTTTCCAGTCAAGGTGTCGGTCAACCAGTGGTAAACACACAACGAGTCAGTGTGGAGATACACAACCTTAACCTGCCATTGCAATGCAAGATTAAGCCCTTTTAACGTGGCATCAAGTTCTGCCAAATCTATATGCTGGGCATCATTTTTCGGACGAAGCCAGCACGCATCTTCCACAACAGCACCTAACTGTTCCAACACGACACCTGTAGCCAGTGAACGTGCGTCAACCCATGCATTCAGTTCGTTTACAGATACTTGCCACTCACCCTTGGCAGGGTCGTTTCTATGTACTCCGGACAACATTGCAGCCATCATTTGCTGGAGAGAATCATCATCCACCATGTCGTCCCATCCTTTGGTTACTGCAGTTACTCGTCTTTTTAACACTCCTATTGCCGATCGGAGCCATCCACAGACAGGTAGATGTCCTACTAATTTACTGCAAATAGAAAACACTATGCGTCTTGTCAATACACTGGGTAACTTTGGAATTGCGCTCCCTCGCTTCCATCGCAAAGTATTGCCCTTCTCATAGACCTCTAGGCCTAACACGGGCACCCCGTCCTTTAGGCGCTTAGGGGCTTTTCTTATTAACCTAAACGATTCCTGTTTTGCTCGAACCACATCTGCAGACATTATATCCTCATTAACGTAGATATCGTCAATGTAAGCTGAAGCAGCTTTTGCTGTGGTCTCATCCTGCATCAAAACAGTTTTAATAATAGTTGTCATTATTAAGGGTGCTACGTTTAGGCCAAAACCTAAACGTGTCAAACAATATAGTTTTTCCTTGATTATCACTGTCTGAAATGGCCATAATAACTCATGGACACGTATCTGCAGGTAAACTCTCTTCAAATCCAGCAGTGCTACATTACTCCCTTTCTGACGCCACTCTCTTAGTTTAGCAGCGCACACATCTGCGTTTCCAGTCTTGATTCAATTCTCGGTAATCCATTACGGCCCGAATTTTGTCTTTAGTAGGTTGTTCAACAGCCATGAGCGGAATTAATCCTTTGGGTGGTCCCAGACGTTCCTGTGAGTACGGTATTAACCATCCGTTATCAATCCACATCTGAAATTCTTCTTCATATGCGGCCCTATTCTTTGTGGAAACTGCATACTCTGGAATGGTTTTGCACAGCCGATCTGGTGCCTAGCTTAGTCAATTTCCACTCCACGCCTTTTCGTTGTCGTCAAACGTAGCACAGAAGTCCTTTTCTTCAATAGACATGGCTGCACAGACTTCTTTTCCTTCTCCAAGCATTACACCTCCAGTCGCTATGATTATGACGCCTCCTAGTGCTTGTATTGCATCAATTCCAATCAACATGTCATAGCCAAGGGGTTTTTCTTGCATCACCAGAACATCAACTTTGGCTGTGTCACCCTTCTCAGTACAGATCGTGACTGTTCCTTCACCACAACATGCTCGGGATAAACCATTGATCGTCATAATACCGACTGGTTGCTCCCGCCATATCGTGGATATACACATCTATCACTCCGGCAATCCTTAGCAAAATGATTGGCCTCCCCACATTTATAGCACACTGGACCTACACGCTTATTACTACCTGGGAGAGAATCTACATTGCTTCCATGCGTTTCGACTGTTGCATGTTGAATACTAGTTGCTGCTGCAATTGGCTCCTGTTCCTTACAGATGTTTCGAACTCGTCTGTTGTCAATTCATCAATTCGTGACGATGCCCGCAACAGTTTGCTGACCTCCTCAGGTAAGCCTACTAAAAAGGCACATCTTAATATCTTATCGTTAACCCCACCAAATGGTACCGACAACTTTCGTAGGTCGGCTAGGTACACATCAACTGTTTCCTTGGGGTGAAGTCGCCGGCTCGTGAACTGTTGCCATGCAACAAACGGATCTGTGCCAAACGCTGTATACAGGCTGTGTTTGATTGTATTCCAGTCTGGTTCATCCCCGAGTTGCTGGTAGACTGCATAGGCCCCTCCGATTAACCTCAAAGGAATGACTGTGGCTAGTTCTTTAATTCTGCACAGTGTACAGATCTTCTCAGCCTTTTCCACCCATTCGACGACAGACGGTCCAGTGGTAGATCCATCAAACTCAGGTATCAAGCGAAAGTCGAATCTGTCCATTTTCTGCCTTTCGAGTCACCGCACACCGAGAGCCGAAATAGGTTATAATTCAATAACTTGAGTGTTATTTCTTCCGCCCGTCACACCAATAATTTCCTGGGTACGGTTAACACTTGTCCAAACTTCTGTATACGTAACGCACCTTCTCTCAACTCCCAACGAACTTCTGCTAATTCAACTTATTTCTTCGAAATCCAACTTCAAAATGAACGTCCCTCTAAAAAAAAAAAAATCAACCCTCTTTTATCTCCAACCAGGAGAATCTCATTTGCATATCGGGTGGTCACATTACAGGCATATAAAGAGATAAGGCAGCCATTTTTGTTTTTCTTCATTAATTTCATTCCACTACCGACCCGTTGAATTATGCACACGTGCTAATTAGGTAAGTCGCACGTTTCCCTACAATTTGCAATTCCGCGCCTGACGTCTTTGCTTGCTACATACAGAGACAGAAATGACCACAGCACAACGGATACTGATTTCGACTTTTCCAGATCAGTCAGAACTATTACATAGCCACTCACCCTGCTAAGCTAAGAGACTTCAGGGAAGGGGGTGCTGTTGATCGAATCGGACCTTTTTTAACGTCATCGGTTTCAAGATTATCTAGTCTACATGAATTCTTGTTAGTCGTAGCTATTCATAGCTACAACATTGTGGGTATTTACTCTTGACAGTCAGGGTAACAAGACTCAGCGGCTGCATGCAAAGTCGGAGAAGGTTTGGCCCAACACATGAAAGAACGTCGCTTGTGCATATAACATTGCTATCCTTATTCCATGAATTTGTAGTTCCACGACTATATTATTACTTACAGTAAAACCTTCAATAATAAGTTTTGTTCTCTTGTGTATTTAAAATCACAAAATAAAATGTAAACAAACTAGCCAGGGTGCTCGGCACTGTCCGTGTGTTGAGAAAAAAATGGTAGTAGGCAGGCAGGCTCGAACCGTGGCCTTCGTTATAAAGATGGCCGGCTAGCTGAAAAAATGACGTCATCGCCGAGGTCCCAACAAGCAAGATATGTGGAACTCTTAGACTGTCAATAATGAACAGTAATTTTTACAGACAGCGTTACAAAACTTCAAAATTGGATTAAAATAAAGAAATAAAGAAAGAACACGATTTATACTGAAACTCATCTAATATTAATAATAAAAAAATAATTAAAAAAAAACACAAGTTATTTGTTTTAAGTATATTATAAGCAATTGAATATTTCGTTGTATTATAGATTTTAAAGATTAGAATGCGTTCTTTAATTACTTATAATTTACATTTTAAAAAAGTGAAGGAACACGATTTGATTTGAAATAAACTTGAAGTTTATTTAATATAATTAAATGAAAATTATGCATGTAAGATTATGAATATTTGAAGCAGAACACAAGCAAAACATTTGATATGAGTTAAGACAATAAACAAATATTAAAATTAAACTTTTTTTTAAAGCAAAATGAATATTTTTTTAAATCAAAATGAATATTTTTTAATCAAAATGAATATTTTTAAATCAAAATGAACCACAATATTTTTTTCAAAATCAAAAACAATATTTTTAATAAATTCATGAAATATTGCACAGTAAAAAAATTAACCTAAAGAAAAAATCATGTTTCTTATTTAAGATTATTTCACCACATAACAAAAATAACATGCAAAATCATTTTTTTATATCCATATTTTCAGTTTGTTAAAATACGTGGGTTTGTATTACTGTACACAGATTCGAAAAAGTTGTCAAAAAACAAATATATAACAAATAAATGTTATCAAAGGCAAGATAAGTTACTTTTCTACCAAACTGGATATATTTTTCGTGTTTTTATTCAATGTAACATGTTTATTCAGCTCGAAAAACAGTGTTTACCGATGTATTCGAAAATTCCAGATGGCGTCTGATTCTCTCTTTAACACGGTAAGTTTGGGAAAAAGTGTTATAAATACAAAACCGGATAAAATACTGTTAAAAACTCGCTCAATATATGTTACCGTGACATAGGTTGACATATATTCGGCGGGTTTTTAATAGTATGTTTTATAGTTTTTTTATTTATAACACCTTATCCCAAACTTACCGTGTTAAAGAGAGAATCAGACGCCATCTTGAATTTTCGAATACATCGGTAAACACTATGTTTTTCGAGCTGAATAAACATGTTACATTGAATAAAAACACGAAAAATATTTGGTAGAAAAGTAACTTATCTTACCTTTGATAACATTTATTTGTTATATATTTGTTTTTGACAACTTTTTCGAATCTATGTGTACAGTAATACAAACCCAATTACGTTAATGAAATGAATTGTACTTATTTACTATGCCTCCCCACGGGACAGAGTTAGACACCAGGGTCGTTTTTTAACGTGGAGAAAAGGTACAAAAATAAAAAGTGTCTCAGTCGTGAAGGATTTCTCCTCCACCGAAAGAGAACAAGAAATAGAATGCAGCATCTAGAGAACAGATACTACACTTTGATCTGGTCCCGAAGGCCAAGACTGTTTAAGACCACGAGTGAACGCGCGTTTTTTATTTTTTTTGTTTTTTAGTTTAGTTTCACACACACATATATATATATATATATATATATATATATATATATATATATAAGTATTTTTAAATTTTATCTTTCTAGCTTTAAAAAAAAGTTTAAAAATTTTATCAGCCGGCATAATTTATTTTTAAATATTGAAAAATTTCAGGAAAATTAATTTTTGTTAGATTTTTAAACGTGTGTCAACAGCTTAAAAAAATCGTGTTTTAAAGAGTCGATGTTGTCTCGCATTTTCATTAGTTTTGTATGCTGTAAAAAATTTTTTTTTAATATTAGCAATTTATTTGAAGCTTCTTTTGAATGGTAGAACATTTAGGATGATAATATTGAATTAAATTATAGTTACATCGTGTCAAATACAGGGGGGGGGAGCACGTTAAAACTTACTTTGCTGAATGGAGATGGTGTAAAATCTTTTTTTTTTTACTGCATTATAATTCTTTATCTTTCGGAAATGAAAATACTGTCACTTTTTGGTCCTTTAAGATAATTTCCTCAGCAAGTTGGAACGATGCACCGTGAAGGCATTTTAATAAAAAAAAGAAATATTACACTGACTTCAAGACGTTACGAATGCCTACCGGTGACTACCGGTGTCACCGGTATGGACTATCCGTGATGACGTCAGCAGATTAAATTATTTTTGCTCACCGGCCATCTTGTCTTTTAAGACGGTCTTGCTCGAACCCGTACCGTGAAGGAGGAAAAGACGTGAAGAAAAAAAAAGTGACGTCTTTGCCGTTGGTTTAAATTAAAGCTAGTCAATCGAAAAGAGGGGGAGGACTTTCGAAAATATCGACGAAAAAAGCGACCCCTCCTTGTAGAAAAGTGGCCAGTTGAGGGCGAAGGAATTAATGTTTTTAGCCAAATTTTTAATTTGCCGTCCGAATGGTCAAGCTTCAAAACAATACCAATTTCGTGAAAATCCGTCGGCTCTGTCGACAGTTTAGGCAGACATACAAATATAATTTAGACTCCTTTCGTAGCACTGTTCTACCATCCAAACAAAGAACCCATCTCAAACTGATCCTTGAATCTCCGTACATTTACAACACCCCCACAAGAGTAGTATTTTTATTTAATGAAAATATTTTGTCAACCATGACCACACCATATAGCTCTTCTAAAGTCAAGTTTAAATTTACAAATGGCCATAAAGTACCAAACGTATTTTTTATTTATGAAACAACTTTATATTAGGAAAGTAGTGGAACTAAAACTGATGATCACTTAATAAAACAAATTGATTTGGAAAGAACCAAATTGTCTTCCTTGAATTTGTCACACCAGTTAATGTCGTTGCATAAAAGAACATTTTTGTTTTTGTCAAAATCTTCGCTAATCAAAGTAATTATACTTAACACTAAGTCCAGGAGAGACACCACTAGTAATAAAACAGTCCGAGTTTTTTTTTTTTTTATCAAATAAACCTCCACATAGCACGCTACAATTTGAACCCATCCATATATGTTTACAAATAGTATTTAAGTGAGGCTACTGTTGAATATTTTAAAAATTATAGAAGGAAAAAAAAATACATGAATTTCTTGTATTACTGCTCAAGAAACAAAATGTCACTAGAACTACCGCCGGAAACAACGATTCAGAGAAGGTATAGACTTGAAACGCTCTCGTACAAACACTAATGGCGCTAAATTCTCATACCACTGACATCCAGCAGTTCTCTCGAAACTTTCTTTTTTCAACAAAGGGGTCAAAAGGCAAAAGCCGCCCAAATCAACCAAAGACGCAAGTTTTAACCTGCATATCTTTGCAGGTGAGAGGTATTTTGTTCATAGATTACTTTAAGAACCATCAATGGCGACCGTTATATTGCACTAGCAGGCCGTCCGGCATTGCCCGGTCATAAAATGCGCATGAATATATTCATTCAGATTTCTTATACAGCCATATAATTCAGCATAATAGTGAAATGAAACCAATCTAATAAGAAACCATAAAAGTAATTACAATTTTTACAAAGGAATATGCAAATTAGTTAACTTTTATGGATTCGCTCTCATATCTATGACAGTATATCAAGTGAGTTTTTATTACTAAAAATAGAAAAGTATCTGGTCTTCCGGCTGTGATCACAATGTGTCTATTCTGATGCTGCACTTGGGTTAATTTGACTTTCATCAATGGAGGTGGGACCCTCTATACAGAGGCAATTTTTATTTTTACTTTCAGAGTGCCCCTTTTTGGGCAGTTGGCTTCCTGTAGCAAGATCCTGGGCGACGCTAGTAACCTTGTTCGGATGAGGAATGGTTAGGGGGGGCGTTCATGCTGACACTTGGTCAAGAAAAACAGATGTCCATAAAATTCTGTCCAGTAGGAAGGTTTAAATCTTCAGAGTTAATGCGCGCCTTCGAAAATGGAATTCTAATGCTAGACTAACAATTCTTACGGTTCTTGTTTTGTCTAGTTATATCTGATTTAATAATGGGTAGATAAGAGACAGTGGAGAGGGGTATCGCAGTTGTTCCAATCTATGTAGCATTTTACAGTCTTTATTTGAAAGCAGTGTTTTAATAAAGTTACAGAAATCAGCCATTATTTGAGAAAAAGGTTTTTTACAATAGTGTTGAAGACTCGCACGTTTTCAGTGGCAATATGCTTTGAGGGTAAACGAACTATATGTCAGCTAAGTCTTAAGATGGGGTTATTGCTATGGTATCTGAGGATCTTGCTTTAACAAAGAAAATCGACTTTGTAATTTAGTATGAGATTATGTCCTTTATGATAACTTCGGGGAAATAAATTAGATTGTTAAATTCAGATAAACTTCTGAAATCCGCAAGGTCAATCATAATTTTTAAAATCAGCACGCACTACACATGTTGGTAAATAGTAATTTTAAAGTTCACTAATATTCATTAGGTGGTTTAGATTTGCGAATCAAAGTTGAAAAGTATACGCAAAACCCGGATCATTGATTGCATTCAATGTCATCTCGACCCGGTCGTGTACTGAAAACGGATGGACGTCACATGGCAGGAAGGTGATAATACTTGTTCGGGAGGTTGCGAAGTGGAAATTTGAAGCTCTTTAAGGTTCCCATTTGGGAAGATTTGGTGGTGGGGGGGGGAGACAATTTTAAAGAAACAATGAAAAATATGTAATACTCAAAAGCGAAAGGATAAACAAAATCAATTTAAAAATTCACGAAAGATTTGTTTAAAAATATAAGTTTACATAGATAGGAAAACAGAATGTCAATATTTTTAAAGTTCTTGTAGCCGAGATATCGAAGAAATTAGATCGATAATTTAGAGGCTGTGAATTATCTACAAGTCAGAAAAAGAAAAGAAAAACCTCACTCATTTATACAAATTATATTTCACTAGAAGTTAGAATTCATTTGTTTTCATTGGAGAAAATAAAGTGAGAATAGTTTGGAATATTTAAAATTAATTTCATTAATTTGTTTTTGATGAGTAAAAAAATGTTAATGAATTGTGTGTATGCGTGCGCGTTAGTGTCAGCGTGCCTATGCACGAGTCGATATCGTAACCCCAAGTCCGACAGAGGAGCGAAAGCAAAATGTTAGCTATGCACTAAATTAGACTCACCTGTTCTCTGAAGAAAAATCTTTATGAATTAAGAGTGGATCACAATGAGTTTGATAAATTCAGAGAATAAAAGCTTTTAGAATTTCAAGTTTAAGAGTTTAATACACATATTTGCATTGAAAGAATGCTCAGTAAAATTATGCAATTAAAAATAAAAGTTCTTAGTAAACACGGTTGCACCATTTTGTCTAATGTTTTGAGCTGTTACAGTTTTAACCAATAATGGCACTTTTATTATGGTTCCTTAAACCATAATGTGACCATTTTGTAATCAAGTCATAGAACTTATCTCCTGGACAAGCGGTTTTCCTCACGTCCCTGTGTCCGTATAACGAATAGTTTTTCGTAATCTTGTTCTGTTTAATACCACATACGATGAGGTTATTAACAGCATTTAAGGCCTTTTCGTTTGGCAACCGGTCTGAAAAATCGCCCATAACAGATATTGCGACGGAATCTGTATTGTATCCTTTCGTATGACCTCCTTCACGATCCCAACCACGACCTTTGTACACATAACCATCTTCACCAACCAAGTAGTTGTAACCGAGATCCGACCATCCTATAAGAGAAAAGGTAAGAAAGGTTGAGATTTTATAATTGATATCAGTTTATATTTGATCAATATTAGAAAACAGAATATCCCATCAAACCGGAAGTTCACTGGTTCGAGTATCATCGAAAATACAATCACCATTGAACAACAACAACTTCAGCTGTTGTGGAATTTAGAAACAGTTATCGAAGCACACAAAAATCACATGAGTAATAAAGAGGAAAATAAAGTTTTAAATACGAAAAGATGGCTACAACAATTAGGAGTTTTATTTTCAGCGGCCTCATCTAAGAAAATTAGAATTCATATTTTGAATGCTATTAATTTAAAAATCTATTAATTTAAAATCAGAAGCAATTCATATATCAGAACGGTTCTACAATGGCACAAAATATAAATATTCAAATATTCGGTTCTTCTGTTGGACACACGAGTGGGGTGTGGTAGTTGAAAATAGAATAGTAAAGTTTTGTGAAGTAATTGTCTGCGATTATTAATTAGCGTACACTACCAATATTAAAACAAATATTTGAAGAAATTCTTTTATATGCCGGCTACCACCACCATTTAAAAAGGTGGTAAACAGATTTTCAGCTTTTGTGCACAGTAAAGAGTGTCAATCCAGCATAAAAAGAAGTATGAAGTGGACATTTTCGGTAGCCTCGTAACTCACTACATTTATTTTATCCTTTAGTCCTCATTCCATGGGCGAGGTTTCTGAAAAAGAAACAATCGGTTTTCTGGATTGGAATATATCTAACTTCTTGCTGAAGAGTTTTTTCTAAATTTTATTTGAAAAAAAAAAAAAAAAATCTAGCTCCTTACATCAAGTGGATGTAAGCCTTGTCTGGAGAGATTTCCATAAAAAAAAATAAAAAAAATAAGTATCATCTTCCTATAACTAGTACAATTTCTAGAAATCGCACCAGACAAGAAATAAATCCACAATAAGTAATTTTCAAAGCAAGCAAGCGGTTTTTCTGCATGACAAATGGCGCCAATCTAGTATAAAAATAGACGTTGAGTTTACTTTTGGTTCATAACTTGCTTCCCTTATTTTATCTGTTGATAATCACATTTTATAAGCGATGTTTGACTTTCTGGATTGGAATCCAGATATATCTTGAATATCAATCTTACCTCAACTCCAGAAGTGGCATGAAGGAACTTAATGCAAGTTGAGAAAACTTGCCAACGAACGATAAGTGCTAGATGGAATAGATTCCGACCTAGAAACAATTCTTTTCCCTTTGTCAGAAAGATCGCTCATGGAATATGAAGACTAAACAAGGAAAACGAGAGTTACAAGACTACAAAAAGAAAACCAGAGGTCCATATTCTACTCTAAAATCATATTGTATACCAAAAGTATCAAAATTGTCTCGAAAAACTTATAAACCTTTCATTCAAATCCTTAATCCTTTCTTTTCTAAAAACAAAACATGACCACAATTTGTCTGGAAAGATATTCAGAAAAAGTGGACAACGTTTCATTCTAACATTTTAAACCAACTTTATTGGATAGTCTTTGTTCACATGTGAGAGAAGCGCGTTATTAAAGAAATTCGCTCATAAATATGTACGAAGACAAAAGATTAGGAAAACTACACGTTAAATATCCCGTTAGTTTTACATATTAAGGACCTTACATCAGTAGAAATGAAGTTATCTAGTTATTAAGGACCCTGCATCAGTAGAGATTAAGTTATCTAGTTATAGTGTGAACTGTGACAAGGGTTACAATAGTAATGTCAGAATTATCTGATCTGCAAATAGAACCGTACCCAGAGACGGGTGACGTAACAAGCAGAGGGCAACAGGTCAAAGCGCGGTAGAAATAGTCGAACGATATACGTATATGACGAAGGTTACGTTTTGAATGAGAGAAAACTAAGGTTCTGTCAAGTATTCAGTTGGAAGTCATAAACAGGACACGCAAATGTATAAAACTGATAACATCAGCGAATGTTACTTCGATGTCTGCCCGTCTGCGTCACTTATTTAAATTAGAAGAATGAGTTAAATAATTTAGTTTACTCTACACAAGTGAATAAGTCAAAAAGGTAGGCATTATTTAGCCCACGTAGAGATATCGAAATCTTGAGCTTGTCGAGCAAGACAGCTCAGATGATGGTGTACTTCCCAAGAGTACAGTTTGGACTTGAAACTGGAAGGTGCCAGCTCATCGTGTGATCTCCTAGCCAGAAAGGAAGAGTCTAGCAGGCAGTATGTTTTATCATATTAGTATATCTTGTTAGGTACTATATTCGCCTGGAATATGATCTAATTGGTAAAGCCATAAAGTTAAATGCTTGCACTAATCAGCGATGAGCTTAGAAATTAAGCAATTTCAAAATTGTAAATGGCAGTTCGGTTACTACTACACATGCGCACAAATCATACAGAGTTCGTCGGTGCCGAAATTAGATCTACGGATCTTTTTAAGGGTACATTACAGTATTTTTCCAGTAATATTTAGAGTTGTACCTACCTCTGTTATCCATGTGCAAGTTCTGAATCTTCCTCATTGCCTCGGAGCATGCATATAGGTTTGTACAATAATCCATGGCTGTGTGGTGTATGAAAATCATTTTGACAGGCATCGGTATGGTAACGACTTTTTTTGGAGGACGTGCACCCCACCCCTCCCGGCTGACCAGGGTAACACCTTTACAAGTGACATTTTCGAATCTGGCAGCAGATGACATTTCTGAAGTATAGAAAACATACGTGAATGAACTAGAATAGTTCATTTAACAAGAGTAACGTAGCATATGTTGGTACAAAATCTTCGAATTAAACATTTTCAGCCAATGAGATATATTCAAAAGAAATGAAGAGACAGTTAAAATTGGGCAACAACTCACTGGGAGCCGATGCCGATATTATAATTAACCAATAAGCAACTCCGTTCTTGAATTGTTAAAAAAATACGATGCATAACAGTTTGAACGCCAGGTACTTGTACAGTTTCAGGCATTAAAAAGGAAAATATCGAAAAAGTTTAAATTGTACGTATTCGTTATGGAATGAAGTTCTCCGGAAAAAAAAATCCATTAATTCCATCAAGTAGCTTTTTTTTTTTTTTTTTTTACAGCGAAAAAACTAATTATGATACCGAGCAAAAGGTTCGATTTCTAGGAAGCAAAGCTAGTATTAAAGATGGAAAGGGAGTGTCGGCGCTGAAAATAGTGTTATATCTTCGTGGCGTGTTCAAAACATTCAAAGATGTCTACCTTCAACGCACTGTCATAAACCGTTTTTCCGCTAAAAAAAAAAAAAATAAATAAAATAAAATATAAAAAAATAAAATTAAAAAAAATACTCGATCAAATTAAGTGAAGTTTTTTTTTCGATCTTCAGTCCAAAACGGATACGTACAATGTAACGTTTTTCGATATTTTCATTTTTTTAATGTCTTGATTAAACTGTACAATGCCGAACGACATATACTCAAATAATCACATATCTGTAGTCGCAATAAGAGTTTTACGTGCTGAAAATATTTTAACAGAAATATTTCTAGATTAAATTTTTCACCCCGTTAAAAGCTGAAAAGTTATAATGTAAAACGAGTGGTTTATGCCAAGCTTCTAGAGTAAATGTGGTAAATAATACCTAACTGCCGGTTTTACAAGTATTTTAATGGTAGGTGCTTCAATGAACTAAAAGCCCTTGTACCCCCTTGATGTAAATATCCTCCACAAACCCGATAAGCAGCAACATCTGAGTTTTACACAGATCTCCAGAAAGCTTACTCTAGTAGGACTGCTAGATTTTGGAATGCCCTTCCGGTTTCCTGCTTCCCTGACATGCAAAATTTCAAGTGTAATGTAAACGAACATCTTGCTGCTTAACTACTTACATAATATCCCTACAGATTATGTCTCAGTAGCCCTCTACATCAAAGTAATGCTACCTTGAGTGTTCGACAATTAATAATAAAAAGAAAAAAACTTTTAGGGGTATCAGAATCGATATCTGGAAAATGTATTTTTTGATGCTTAAATGATTCTTTGTTTTATAAAAGAATTTTCCACAGCTCGCATTAATGATGAAATAGTTTTACTGATATCAACTAAAATCTATAAATTATACCCATACTTTCTTTTAGATTTCCGAAAATATATGCACATATTTCATGGATTTTACTGTAATCAGATTACCCTTCCCCCCGGAAAACTTCCTATTTAGAATTTTTAAAAGAATCGAAATCGGTAGAATATTGGAAGCGTCCCATCACTAGTAAGTAGGGTCTTGTTCTGAAAGACGTTTCAGCCCCATGTTTTCTCTTAGAACATGTTTGAACAGAACGTCTGTAGTGGCTGCGATATTTTACCCAGATTCCCAGTCTGCTGAGTTGGTGCCACTTGTCCTCGTGTTTTGCTTGCACACATCCCTTTAACATACTGTAGGTCTTACTGCTGCTATAGAGCAGATTGCAAGCTCGCAATTTAGAATATCTTTTAGGATTCCCCGATCGTTTATTCACTGGCATTGTCAAGCAATCGGAGCCGTTATTTTCTCATATTCAGGTCTAATATCCAGGTTACACTGTATAAAAGGAGTTTAAACTAGGCCCTTGACTGCAGAGATCGCATCAGTTTACATGTTTTAAGATAACGCTAACATGCGAATATTAAGTATTCGGACTACAAAATTAACTTTTGAACATTAGTTTTAGGGTTTTAAACCCTAAAACTAATGTTCAAAAGTTCATCATATCTACTCTTAAGTACGCAGGTTCCTAAAGTGTCGTTTAGATTTTGCTCAGCATTTAAATTGTCGAAATGCCTTCTATATCTTTCTGACCCCATCACAGAGGGGGAAGTTCACCTACTTTGGAAATTCCTGGTAGGACATAGAAAAATGCTGCATTTTCTTTGACAACCTTTCGGAATAGGCACGCATAGGATGTGCTTGGTTTATTCAGAATTCAAAGATGAAACGGTACTTGAAAGGAATTAGCATTTAGATTAATTCAGTCCCGGAAATTACCGAAGCAGTTTAACATTTGAAAGCCACCCTTTTAAAGGGTCACCCGTGGTGACTACGTTTTTAAAAACCCCTAATCTTCAGCATGTTTAGTGTCGCCTGTCAGTTTAAATTTTGTTTTCAAATAGTAAACGGCTTTGCTAATGTCCCGACTTTTCGCTATTACTCGAAACCAACTAAAGACATGAAATCATCTGGGTACCCGGTCATTACAAATTCAAAGCATCATGGAAATAAAGATGTTATTTTATTTGGAACTTAGGGTTCGATGTTAACGAATCCAGTTAGAGTTATAGGTCGGAATAAAGGAACATTTTTACAAGTTGGTGTTTATCGTAAGCTGGTGGTGACTTGTTTTAAATGTTGAATAGGCCAAAGTCACCACCCATGCCATGCAGAATATCTGCCAACAATTACTAAGTATGTAATAGTTGACAAAATGTCCTTTGTTGTACGTGTTCCTGTCCACTTTATAATTCAACACTAGCAGAAATTTGGTGTACCTTATCTAAAGATTACAAGCATATTGTGCCTATTTTGAATCAAAGTCACCCCACAAAATTTACTAAAACTTAGTTAATTTAACTACCGAAATCGGAGCGAGAGATTTTGTTTTGGGGAGGGTGTAATAAATTCATTAGTGTTTATTGCACAATGGCGCGTCTTTACAAGACAAAGTCGATTTGGATAAAAATCAACAAAAACTAAAATGTCAAACAAATATTCAACCCAGTTTTGTTTCATTCATACTCAAACGACAGCAACTCGACTAGTTACATCTATTCGAAAACTGAACGCTTATCCCCGACTGTGAAAGGTATGAATATTATATTAACTGTTGAGCAAAGCAGAACAGTTAACAGTTGAAAACTTGTAAATGAAAAGAAATTAAACACAGAATTCAATTCTATGCCAATATGTATATTTTTAACGTGGAAACATTTTGATTTCATAATTTTTATTTTGTTGTATTTCGATAAAACAAAGTGAGCAAAATGATCATAAGTGCTTTTACGGGGGATTTATTTGGGAGAAGGTCTTACTGACCTAGTAGTGCGATAAAATATTTTCAGCATAAAATTAAGACATCACACTGGTCGCCATTTTGTTTCTTAAGTGTCAATACATGAAAAATTACGAGATAAATTGGTGTCCATAAGTTAAAGTAATACAGGTCGATAGAGGATTTATTTATATTGTACTTTTTAGCTCTATAATGAATGCGATTAGTCTCGTATTGTAACCGGTGTACGAGAGTTTTTGCAGATAACTTTTGGTAATAAATGAAATTGTTTATTTAAAATGAAATAACGGCAACATTTTCTGCAACACCAGCAAGGTAAGATCTTCAGTTTCTAGCTTTGAAAGAAATTAGCTGATGGCTAATAAAATGATTGCCTATTCAACTATTCTAACCATCTAATAGTGTTACTGATTGAAGCTTGCAAGTAACTCTTGGAGTATCATTTTCTTTTCCTCATGGCTCTATTCTAAGTCCATTTTTTCTCTATAAAAAGGACCTTCAAGAGAATATTAAGATTAACATTCATACTCATGACACCACACTATTCTTCTCGCCCATCTTCCTCGAATCAGTTGAAATACGAAGTTAGTTCGCTACCCTGCAACCCCTCTCCCACAGAAGAGACGTTGCGAGCCTATCCTTGTTTTATCGTTATTTTCATGGCAGGTGCTCGTCTGAACTCCAATCCCTGGTCCCCCCTCGCCACACTTTCACGAAAAACACCCGTCTAGCTGAATCCACTGTGAAAAATTTCCCCCACTCTATATCTGTGCCTAAATCAAAACGCGGATTTCATGAGCAAAGCTTCTTTCTTAGAACTGCACGCCTGTGGAACTCTGTTCCGTCTGCCTGCTTCCCTCCGGACTACAACTTGGATGTCTTCAAGTCTAATGTTAACAAATTCCTAATGAACCGCCCCCTAATTAAACACTTCATAAAATCTCCTCACTAACGTGATGTACTTGCAATAACCCTTATCCCTGAGTGGCTTCCGGGCCTTGATAAGTGGTGATCACTAAAAAAAAAAAAAAAAAAAGTTATAAATTTACTTATTCCATTTTTTCTTCCTAAAATTCTGCTATTGAATATCGATCGCAGGTATGTCCCTTTTCTTCCTAAAATTCTTATGGATGGCTGTTCCCGATGAGAAATCGACTCTCAAACTCCTTGGTCTTTCTTCCTCGAATCTTATTAAAATTAAGTCCATTTTTTTTCTTGTAAAATAGGTTCTATCGCTCATTATCTCATACCCGAATCTATTCTCTACTATCAGACCATGTATGGAGTACTGTTGTCATATTTGGGCTGGTGAATCCGTGTTTCATTTCCATTTGAGGGTTCTTGATAAATTACAGAAACATATCTAATTTAATTGTCCCCCTTCACTGCAACTTCTCTCAGAGAAGTGATTTTGCTAGAATGTCTTTACTAGCATGGCATAGGGGTTTCCAGAATTGTCTAGTCTATTCCCCGCTTCATTTGCCCCATCGGGTTTGATTTGTTGGTTTAGAAGTCTCCATTAATTCGCCATTTTAATACCTCATAGCAATATAGCTTCCTATTCCAGTGGCTTTTTCCAAAAGACAGCAAAGTTGTGAAACTCTTACTGTTCACAGCCTTAGTCTCTTGAAGGTTAAGATCAATATGTTACATAAGGGCTGTCCTCTTGTCATGTAAGTAAAAAAAAATAGGGAATTAGTTAAATGTAAATATGAAATAGGATAGTCAAGGATTCGAACTTGCGAAGCTAGACTTGGAATTGAGAATTCTAATCATAAGTTAAAATAAACACAATGTTATTGAAAATAAGGAATGTGGAATTGCCATTGTTTAGCTCACAAAAGTTAGATATCTGTTTATTGAAAAAAGGAATCTAATGATGAAATTTGATTCTGTTATAAAAATGAAAATTAAAATAAGGAATTTAAAAACGGACAATGGAAAATGTTATTTGTAAAGTGGGTTACGAAAATTAGGTTAGAGAGTCGGCTTTGTAAGATACACGTGAATAACAATGCATGCTTAAACACGGAGGCATGTCATGCCATGTGTTCTGAGAGACGCGTGCTGTGACGTCATGAGTTATGAATTTAGTGAGATAAGTCAGAATCAGTCAGTTAGAAAAGCCAGAGAAGGGAGTCAGATCAGAGAAGCAGAGATCAGACCGATTCTCTGTTAGAGTCAAGGCACCTTCTGGAAGCGAGAGGGTTTAGAAATAACCATGTAAAATCTTTGAATCCCTGAAATACAAAATCATGTCCGACCGGTCGAAGAAGAAATAAACGTATCATGTGGTTTTGTATCTGCGTCTTCGCATTCAACAGAAAAGGTATTATCCACTTATATTATAAGAATATTGTGTCATTCTACCAAAAACAAAGGTAAAGTGAAATTGTATCAATATGAACTTTGTTTATAAAAATGTACAACTGTCAACGTAAATGTCAAACGCACACACGCTCGGTCTATCTATCAAGATATTCAAAAATCTCCTAGTTGAATTACAGGCTTGGTGCTCTAGTAGCAACATGTACACTGTCTATTATATATACAGAACTGTCTATATATACCCTGTTTATGTCTCCAATATGCTATCTCCACAAACATGAACATCCTAAGACATATGAACACTCAACAACATGAACACTCCTAAGACTGTCTATCACTAAGACTTTTACAACATGAACAACAATATATAAGTCGTCATCTAAATAAGAATAACGAAACGTACACATTTGGTACAAAAATAACACCCACAACGTAACAAATAGGCATCGCGTATCGAAAGATACGATTTAGAAAATGGATACAAAAACTAGAATACAAATTTGAATTTTAATAAAATACTTATTGAATACGTTTGAAACCAAATTACAACGCGGAATTATTGAAATGAACTGTTTATTTTTAAGAAATATATTCCAGAGTATAACTCCTTCGTCAGTTTTATATTTTCTTTTTCCTCGCCATGATATTAAGTTGAAAGTAGTTGAAGAGTTCACGTGATCTGAACTACGGTGTTTTTGTAATGCCGGAAAGGTTGCGCTTAGCCGCACGATTTGAAAATCAAGGTATTTTTTTTAATCCGTGTTAAAAACGTTGACCTACTTTTAAAATAAAATATGTATTGAATATGTTTGAAGTCAAATTACGAAATATTAAAAATAAACTCGTTTATTTAATATTTTCGCATTGTAATTTGGCTTCAAACGTATTCAATACGTATTTTATTTTAAAACTCAAACTTCAGTCCACGCTTCTAACACGGATATAAAAAACTAACGATTTAGAATACAAATATTTTCAAGATAAAATATCTACAAAAATCGAATAGTGCAAAGTCTTATTCCCACCTCCTACATTAGTTTCAACGAGAGACAAAAATAGCGATGATTTGGCGGCCATAGATACAGGTTTCAATAAGAGAATTTAAGGTATTCATCCAGTTTATGACCCAATCTCCGACTATTTCACGCTAGTATTTTTCAGCAGATTACGTAAGAATTCGGATGGCGTCGAAGCGTTTAGCCAATAAGCTGCCAGAAGGCAAGTTTCAATAAAATTACGTAAAATTCATTGAACCAAGAAAAATTTAACCAAAAATTACTTTCAACGCGCTATTTCAATGTGAAGTCCTATTTAAGATCTTTCTAAATATCAAACCATTCTTAAATCGGGAAGAAGGTGGGATTTTAATTAAAAACATGCCAGTCTTCTGTTCAGCCTTTCGTTGCATACGTAAGCTGCCGAATGATACTAATGCAAATATTACAGGACTTAAAATACCGAGTTTAATTCTGCGTTCGCTGTAAGTTTTAATTATTTTTATTAAAGAATTAAACTGTTAACTATTCTAGAATTTCACCGAACTTGTTGACATTGGACGCTTCATATGCGATATATAAAAGTATTTACACTAAGATAGAAACATCGGTTTAGTCCCATTTTATATATTTAGTTTTTCAGTATCAATTTAAACAAATTGAAGTTTCGATGTAGAAATAAGAATTGGTTATAATGAAGTTTAGTTTTGAAATGTCATCAAAATCCTAGTACTTCTACAAAATTTGAACCGAACCGATGTTAAACCAGAACTCTAGTTCAAATCCTAGAGTTTGAACTACTGTTTTCAATCTTATTCAGTTAATTTAATAACCAAACAATAGTCTAATTATGGACTTTACTGATCATTAACTTGATTGAATGAAATTGTTATAATTATTACGTTAAGATAATCCCAATAGCAGCCATCTTAAGGTTAAAAAAGAACGGAGAATTTCAATCATTTTAAAGCATTAAATACACTTATACGACTCCCCACCATTACAAACTCTCCAATGCCGGGAATAAATTGTGCTTCTTAGCAAAGTAACCCCTTTAGAAATATGGTAATGCCTGGAAATGTGCACATCATAGAATGCAACTGAACCGTAACTTGAGGGTATATTTTTAAAATATAAGTCAATTCAGAGTGTAGAGGAAAACTTTCCAGTAGTAACGAACAAACTAGTTTTTTTTTGCAAAGAAAGCTTTCATCTTGGTATCACGGTATTTCGTGATGTTGGGCTAATTACACAATATGAACCTAACTGTCTTTTCTCAACCCTACCCTTTTTTTACTACAAAGAAGTAAAACTGAGTATGCGATGTTTTACAGCAGTAAAATTGAAAAGGAAATTTAAATTGGCTTTTAAAATTCGGTACATTTTTTACATTACGCCCACCTCATCGTTCACATTGGACATGCCAACTTTTATAGGCTTTCGGGTATGCTGACAAGGTTTGGGATGTCTATCCGTTGTAAACATACCCGGAAACCTATAAAAGTCGACATTTCCAATGTGAACGGTGAGTTGGACTTATTTAAGATATATATATCAAGTTGACTTTCGTTTAAAAGTTAAAATTTAGTTATATATATAAGTTATATTTTTTAATGTTTTTTCGATTACTTTTCGTTTAGGGGGGGCACAATAAAATTAAATGGACCGAAATTTAAATTTTCGTTCCATTTTTATAACAACTATAAAACAGCGCATACTGCGCAAGTTTTATATAAAATAAATGAAATATGCAATCCAAGAAAAAAGTTGCAAGAGTAGTAAGGGTATCCAAATACTGTTTAAGTCGGAACTTTAGATTTATCAATAATTGAAAAAAAATATATATTTCGATAAAAGGCGCAATTGGATTCGGCTTTCTCCGTTCTTAGTAAGGACGTAAGACGTTACGACAGCAAAACTACGGATACTTAATTCTAAAAAGCATCCAAAAGTACCTGTTAACCAGAGTTCGGTACTTAGTGCATCTACCTTACCGCGTTGAAATAACATTAGAAATATTAACTATTTTGTAGTTACTCTAACAATTTGATAAGAATTTTTAAAAACATCGTCAAAATTGAATTTAAAAAAAAAAAAAAAAAAATAGCGTAGGAACAGATGCACAATCACTGAGAGTTCATATTTTCCCAACCAGCCGTGCTTTTTGAACCCCCTCTCGGAGAGGCCAACCAAAATATTTTCCCTTAATTTAAAGGGCCAGTAGGGCAGCCAGAGAGGCAGGCATTTGACTAGGCAAATAATTTACCTGCTAATGGAAGAGTTATTTACTGCTTGTGAATCAATTTTCTGCCATTTCACAAGAACGCCTCACAGTTTACCTATCTACAGGAGAATTTTGTAGGGTTGGATTTATTGCTTCAAAATTTATTTTCAGTTCGTACGAATATGAAACTTGCTATCGTTTCGTGCGGTTCATTTTGCTCCGGACATCTGTAAGTATTTAATTACAACTAGAGTTTCGCAAAAAAGCCCCCCAAAACTATGAAACATGAAAATCTATAATTAGGGCAACCCCAAAATTGCATTCATTAATCAGATTGAGTAATTTTACAAATTATATATATAAAAAAATCCATAAATCAAATTCCATGTTAGCATTCAATGAGCATTAATTGCAATTTTTATGTTGTCTTAATTATAAAAACGAGCAAAACGTTTTATAAAATATTTGCTTCCAAAGTTTAAACCTTCCTGGTTGCGTGCTTATATTTTCCAAAAGGATACTGACGACGTATCCTGGGCTAATATGAACACAGCCGGTCAAAGAGTCATTCAGAATGCTAATAAACCAAAGTCGGGCAAACTAAAACAATAAAACTTATTACAAAGGACGGTAAACTAACCTGACTTCGTCATGAAGTATAAAACGTAGAAAATTATAACTCCGAACGCGTGCATCGTTTCTTCATAAGTTATTGTTCTGCTTAATAGACGACCGATTTGCTGGTATCGTATGGAGTTATTTCTATGTTCACTTTTCACCGTAACTGAGGTGGCGCTCTTCACAAATGATGGGAAGTCTGCCAGATGTTAACGTCGTCATAAAAAAAAAAAAATCCGTCTCACAAGACGTGCATATCAGCCAATCATTATCTTCATACGACACCGATTAACGATTTACGACTTATTTTTTACGATGGGAATTTTTGTTTCTATTTTTATGATTTGTCATTATTTAAATAATTCCAATCTAAATTAATGTATAATTTAGTTAGACCACATAAGCTTAACATTACGTATCAGAATTTTTGAGATGAGGATTTATTATTATTATTATTATTATTATTATTATTATTATTATTATTATTGGCCTACAAGGAACTTTTAAACAGGACATCAGAGACCTCTCTTTGAAAGCAACCTGTGGTGTTCCCTGGAAGCTGAGTGACAACAAGTCTCCCCAGATTTCCAGTACTCTCCACCTCTTTCGATAATATTTGCAAATGAATTTACGTTATCGCAACAGCCGTTTACCATTGATTTCACGCTGGCAGCGGCCATTGGTTTCCACTGGAATTTGAGTAGCAATAAACCTCCCCAAGGTCCCAGTTCTCTTCGCACTTGTCCAGCGGAGGTTTGATCAGCGTTCTCTCTCCGGCCTTTCCATCCTCCTTGACCTAAAAATATGGAGCTCTTCACGAATTTGCATGTCATCCATGCGCGGGGGCCATGCGAATATTCTTTGTATCGTTTCAATTTTAGTATATGTACTGCCGAAGCGAATACGATATTATTATATTGGCTCACAAGGAGCTTTCACACAGGGCATTAAGGATCTTTTCTTAAAAATAACCTGTGCTGTTCTCTGGAATCTGAGTGACAACAAGTCTCCCCAGTTTTCCAGTGCTATCCACCTCTTCTGATAACATTTGCAAATGAATTTGCATTATCACAACAGCCGCTCACCATCGATCACTCGCTAGCGGCAGTCATTGGTCTCCACTGGAATCTGAGTGGCAATAAGCTTCCCCAAGGTCCCAAGTTCTCTTCGCGCTTGTCCATCGGAGGTCTGGTCAGTGCTCTCTCCTCGGTCTTTCCATCATCCTTGACCCTTCTCAGCTATTTGGCATCATTCTTTTGTAGTGGGGGGGGCGGTGGTTGGGTAATGAGAGGAGGGAGGGGATAGGGGAGATAATAGGGGCGGGATAGAGAACTTATAGATATGTATCTTCTATGTTCTTGGTTCCATGTAACGCTTCATGATTTGTCTCTGCAGCAGTTCGTCTGGCCCGCGCGTGTAGCTCATACGTATTAGTCCCCGCATTCAAGGGTTTTCCATGATATTTCAGCTGTTTTCATTTTTGTTATTTTTTGTATCTTTCCAGTCATTTCTCTGATTCCAATTTCTCCTATTCTTTTTTCAAAGTTTTTCAGAATTGTTCATAGTGCGCCTACTATTATAGGTACTATATTGATGTTTTTTTTTTATCATTCACATCCCTTTCAGTTCTCTGACTAGCTTTGTGTATTTGTTCTGTTTCTCCTTTTCTTTGATATTTATCCTATGGTCAGCTGGAAAAGCAAAGTCTACGATTTGACAGGACTTTTCTTTCTTGTTAATTATTACGACATTCGGTAATCTTGTTTTGATTGGTTTATCCGTTTGTATGTCCATCTCCCATAGGAGTTTGTGACTCTCGTTTTCAGTTACTGTTGCTGGCTTATGTTTGTACGATTTGTCTGCGCATTTGAGATGCAGTTTTTTTTGCACAATTCCCAGTGTACTGCCCTCCCACTTTGTCATGCCTGTTCTTGTATTCCTTTTGGGATAGTTTGCTGCATTCACTTACCATATTGTTTATCGTTTCGTGTCTTTGTCCACAGAGTCTGCATTTGCCATTCTATTGGTTGATTTTTGCTTTAATCTGGTTGGTTCTTATCGAGTTATCTTGTGCTGTCGTTATTAGGGAGTCAGTTTCTCTGTTTACGTGTCCTTTTTGCATCCATGTCCAAGTGTTTTCGTTATTCTCATCTTTTGCCATCCTTATAAATCCTCCGTGTAGTTATTTTTCTTCCGATTTTTTCTTTTCTTATTCTTTGTCTCTGTTTTCTGTTTTTTTTTTTCAGTGTCTCTCGCTGCTATAATTATCCTTTCAGTGTTTTGCGTTATGCAATTTTCTAGTTCTTTTTTGGCTTATTCACACAATCTTCTATACATACCAGTTCCCTCCCGCCGTCTTTCCTTTTCACGTAGAGTCGGGTGTAGTGCGCTGTGCATGGTCACGAGTTTCCTGGTCTTCTAATCGAGCTATATCAGTTCTTCTATGGTCCACCCTATGAACGGCCCAGAGTATCTGACTAATGCCCATACTACCCGTGTATCTATACCTTTTATTAGGTTTCTGCTATATAATTTAGTTTCCAGAAGTTTTCTTGTTCTCAGGTATTCCTTTCCAATTCTCTCTTTCATTTCTATTGCTTTGATGTTGTCTGCTTCCAGGACTCCCAGGTATTTATAGGCGTCTTGTTCCCCTAGTGCCCACATCTCCGTTTTATTGGGTAGTTTCATGCCTTCTGTCGTCTCCAGTTTTCCTTTTCTTATAACTAGAAGTGCACATTTTTTTTATACCAAATTTCATTTGGATATCCTGGCTGAAGATCCTGGTAGTGTTTATTAGTGTATCTAGTTCATTATTATTATTATTATTATTATTATTATTATTATTATTATTATTATTATTATTCAGACAAGTGGTGTAGTGGATACACTAGGTAAAATTTAGTGAGGGTTGAAGGTTCAATCTTCAGTGCGGGCGACACTAAAAAGTACAATTGCAAATTACTTAGGACTTCTACCCAATCATTACTGGCACAAATTGAGTATGCTACTCTGTGGATTAAATAAAAGGTCCAATTCCAAAATTAAATGCAGATTCCTGAGTTAGACAGACAGATTCAAGAGTTCGACAAGATACACCCGAAGAAGGTCGGAGGTTACATCGACTGAAACGTTGTAAACATAACACATAAGATGAGAACTGCAGTCCGAATAAAAATAGTAATGCGGACATAAGCTTAAATTTTCAATTTTAGATATTTTTTTAGAATTCAAAATTGAATTTTGATCTAAAGTGGAATAAGAATTCTAAATAAAATCGTAATATCATAAAATCTTGATTTTAAGCTTAATATGACGCCAATTGAAGATCTACAACTCCTTTGTTTCTTTTTTATGACTTCTCCTCTTAATTTAAGCCCCCTTAATCTGAAATAAGGGTAGAATTAACATAATTCATTTTTAAAAGGGAAATTTATAAAAATCAGGACCCTAGAAGAACGCGAGAAAAAAATCTCTTTAGGCACTAGACTGTTATATATATATATATATATATATATATATATATATATATATATATATATATATATATATCTATATGTGTGTGTGTGTGTGTGTGTGTGGCTATATGTGTGTGTGTGTGTGTGTGGCTATATGTGTGTGCGTGTGTATATATATATGGCTATATATGTGTGCGTGTGTATATATATATGGCTATATATGTGTGCGTGTGTATATACACGACATTTGAAATCAATTCAGAATTATTATAATAAAAAATAATGCCATTCTTCTCACATTGTAGCCTGCGCCTCCCCATCATAGAAGTCCTACTCATTCGCATAAATAAACCGACCATCAACCAGGCTCAATTTGAGGGAAAGGGCACGCTTTAATGCTTTTAAACGATTTTAATAAACTTTTTCAATAAATTCATTAAACGGATTTTTGTTTAATTCATCACGCGCCTAAAAACGATTATGGGAGTTGAAAACGTTTGTGGTAATGGCATGTTTTTTTACGCTCGAACAGAACGTTCGAACATTGGCACGCCAAATGAAAAAGATGGATCGCAAGAGAAACAAACAGGAATTGTCGCTGCTGTTTGGCGGAACATGCATGCATGCATATCTATAATATAACGCTGAACATCTGTGTGTGTGTCGCCAAGATCAAAGAGTAGTATCTGTTCCGGCAGATACTGCAAGCTATGACTAGCTATGACTAGCTATGACTAGCAAAGACCAGATGTGGGGGCAACCCCACATGCCTGACCTTTAACCAGCTCCCATTTCCCACCTCTCGGGAGCTGGTCCCCTTTTTCCCTTCCCCCTCCCTTCACTCCTCACATTAAAAATCGGCCTTGTGCCTAATTTGCTTGGTGGGGGAGCAAATAAATACCATCTGTTCCGGCAGATGCTGCAAGCTATGACTAGCTATGACTGGCTATAACTAGCAAAGCTCAGATGTGGGGGCAACCCCACATGCCTGACCTTTAACCAGCTCCCATTTCCCACCTCTCGGGAGCTGGTCCCCTTTTTCCCTTCCCCCTCCCTTCACTCCTCACATTAAAAATCGGCCTTGTGCCTAATTTGCTCGGTGGGGGAGCAAATAAATACCATCTGTTCCGGCAGATACTGCGAGCAAAGACCATATGTGTGGGCAACCTCACATATAAGACCTTGGTCAATGTAGGGGCAACCCTTCATACCAATTGTCACTATCCAACTCCCCTACTCCCCGGGGAGTTGGTCCCCATTTCCCCTTCACTCCTCACATTAAAAATCGGCCTTGTGCCTAATTTGCTCAGTGGGGGAGCAAATAAATAAATACCATCTGTTCCGGCAGATACTGCAAGCTATGACTAGCAAAGACCAGATGTGGGGGCAACCAGCTCCCATTTCCCACCTCTCGGGAGCTGGTCCCCTTTTTCCCTTCCCCCTCCCTTCACTCCTCACATTAAAAATTGGCCTTGTGCCTAATTTGCTCGGTGGGGAAGCAAATAAATACCATCTGTTCCGGCAGATACTGCAAGCTATGACTAGCTAGGACTAGCTATGACTAGCAAGACCAGATGTGGGGGCAACCCCACATGCCTGACCTTAAACCAGCTCCCATTTCCCACCGCTCGGGAGCTGGTCCCCTTTTTCCCTTCCCCCTCCCTTCACTCCTCACATTAAAAATCGGCCTTGTGCCTAATTTGCTCGGTGGGGGAGCAAATAAATACCATCTGTTCCGGCAGATGCTGCAAGCTATGACTAGCTATGACTAGCAAAGACCAGATGTGGGGGCAACCCCACATGCTTGACCTTTAACCAGCTCCCATTTCCCTCCTCTCGGGAGCTGGTCCCCTTTTCCCCTTCCCCCTCCCTTCACTCCTCACATTAAAAATTGGCCTTGTGCCTAATTTGCTCGGTGGGGGAGCAAATAAATACCATCTGTTCCGACGGAAACTGCAAGCAAAGACCCTATGTGGGGGCGACCCCACAGATAAGACCTTGGTCAATGTAGGGGCAACCCTTCATACCAATTGTCACTATCCAGCTCCCCTACTCCCGGGGGAGTTGGTCCCCATTTCCCCTTCACTCCTCACATTAAAAATCGGCCTTGTGCCTAATTTGCTCGGTGGGGGAGCAAATAAATACCGTGTCCGGTCACGAACGTGACGTGGCCTTCGGGCCAAGATCAAAGTGTAGTATCTGATCCGGCAGATACTGCAAGCAAAGACCATATGTGGGAGCGACCCCACATATAAGACCTTGGTCAATGTAGGGCAACCCTTCATACCAATTGTCACTAACCAGCTCCCCTACTCCCCGGGGAGTTGGTCCCCATTTCCCTTTCACTCCACACATTAAAAATCGGTCTTGTGCCTTATTTGCTCAGTGGGGGAACAAATAAATACCTGGTCACGAATAGGCTCCTATATGGCTGACTATTATAGAAAACTGATCACATATAATGATAGAAGATGTATCGAGACACAGTAATGGGTATGTTTGATCTGGCATAATGATGATTACTTAAAATTGTAGGGTCTGCGTTCGCGCCTGGTCCACAAAGTATGTAAATAAAAAAATTAAAAAATTAAAAAAAAAAAACGTTTACAAGTGTTTTTGATATAGATGTACATAATAATACTTTGATAAGTATGTTTTAACTTAAATAGGGATGGTATAATAAAATTGTGGGCTCTGCGTTCGCGCCTGGTCTCCATAGAATGGAAATAGGCACAAACTTTAATAAAGACTTTTCATATCTATCTGCGTAAGTATACTTTCATAATTATGTTTCAGTTTGAAGAAATATGGTATAATAAAATCATGGGGTGTTCGTTCGCGCCTGACCTCCATAGAATGGAAATATATCACAAAGTTTAACAAGAATTTTAATATAGATCCATAGAATACTGTGATAAGTGCTACAGTGTGAACAGGTATGGAATAATAAATTATGGGGTTTATCTATTTTATTTTTTATTTTTATCATATTTTGCCTTGGATTTGATACTCCCAAATTCGAAGCTATCTCTTTACAACCCTTCCTTTTCATAACCTATCATACTTTCATGAATCAGAGTCCATTTTCTGTGCGCTATTGAACCCATCTACAAGGTTACTTTTGCTAGTATATATAACGTAAATTTCTTCAATTCAACATCATGAAGAAGAATAAGAGGAAAAAATATATACATATATTTATAGATTGAAAAACGAGTGTATAACTCCGAAATATATATCTCTCTTTAAAAGTAAATATTCGTTTATTTTATAAAGGTTAAAAAAAAATTCGCGTTCTTATTTGGCTTTAAAGTGTTAAATGTAACACGTCTCTTATTTGATTTTTAAATTTAACTCAACGCCTTTAGTGGATAAATCTACCCAGACTATATATATATATATATATATATATATATATATATATATATATATATATATATATATGTAATATATATATATATATATATATGTAATATATATATATATATATATATATATATATATATATGTAATATATATATATATATATATATATGTAATATATATATATATATATATATATATATATGTAATATATATATATATATATATATATATATATGTA
>NC_136504.1:59672994-59715494 GCF_053919585.1 Euprymna scolopes
GTAAATATAGATATGAACTAGTATATAAAATAGCTATCCACAGGCACGTATTTCGCTGTATCCACAGTTCACCCACGTGGCTTACTATACCGAGGCTGGAACCAAGGACCATAGAGTCTATAATCAGTTGCGTATACGACTAGGCTACCGAACCCCAGATGAAATTACGTACTATTTTTTATTGCTTTAATGTTATCTGCTTTTTTTTTTTTTAATGTTTTGGTACTTATGCAGAATACGGACCGTGCTTTTTTTTTTAGGTAGGATTTTCAAATTAAATCCAATCTTTACAGTATCTTAATTGTTGTATTAAATTGTTAGGCAAAAGTACAGAATAGTTACAAAACGCTATCCCTCCTTATGCTAAGAATGTGTTTCTAAATAATAAAGTTATTATTTCAAAACGGTTCGTATTCTGCACAAGTATCTATATTTTTATTATGATAACTTTTCTCTATGTTTATTGTTTTAATCGATTGAAATCTAGACAGAATAATCTTTATTTCGAAAACTATAAGTAGATTTCGTCTGTCCGGTGTTTGAGTGGATGGGCGTTCGCTTTCAGTTCAGTTTTAATCCACCTGTCAGAGTTCAAAGCTCAAATTTTCTTTTCGCTATAACGTTACAATTATTTCTTAGACGACATCAATCGTCATCAAAAACGTGAATAATAATTGAATAATAATTGAATAATAATTGAATAATAATTGCATAATGATTTCATCGTGATCTGTAATATGAATCTCACCTGTCTGTTTAAATGTATGTATTTTTGTATGTCTGCCTAAAACTTTTGACAGAAGCGACAGATTTTCACGAGATCGATGTCGTTTTGAAGCTCGACCTTCGAACGATAAATAGCGAAAAATTGGCTAAAAATATTAATTCTGTCACCCGCAACTGGGCACCTTTCTACAGAGAGGGGTCGCTTTTTTTGCTGATATTTTCGAAAGTCATCCCCTCTTTTCGATTGAGTAGCCTTATTTAAACCTTCGTCACTTCCGGTTTGTCGATGGACGCAGCAGCAAAGACGTCACTTTTTTTCACGTTCTTTTCCTCTTTCGCAGTACGGGTTCGAACCTGCCTGCCTACTACCACTTTTTTTTTTTTTTGCTCAACACACACCTCCAAACACCCGGCCAACGCCAGACACCTAGGCTAGTTTACCATAAAATACATAAAAATAAATAATAAATAAAATGGATTCTCGTTGAACTAGCAATCAAGAGAAAAAAGTTTAAGAAAAACAGCTTTAAGAGACACGGTATATAAACTAGTACAAATACAACACAGAAAATCCTCCCAGTTTGCATAAAAGTCACCGTGGAAAAAAATGAGTTTTATGCAAAAAATAATCCCGCCGGTCGTGCGCAATGCGCGCCCAGACTTGACTTGCTTTTGTGAATCTTGTCTAAACATGCGCCGAGTTAGCATTAATGTTAGGGGGTATAACCGCAGTTTAGTGGTCTGAACATAATTCAATGGAAAGTTGTGTACAGGCAATTATTATTGTTTTACCTTATTGTATTTGTTAAACATTAGTAAAGGAGGAACCACTCTGAATTAAAATTGTTTTCCTTACGTCTCTCAAAGTGACATCAACGTCTTGCTTTCATGAAACAATGAAATTTATAAATCCAATCTTTCTCTCAGCAGGGTTGGTTGCCGTCGCCCGGGCACACAGCGGTACTTAAAGAATAAAACAATCATATCTCCCCGGCATTCTCCAGTGTTTCGGGAGTCTTAATCCCCCCCAGTGGGGAGCCCAATCACTCCCTGGGACGATCACGTCACAGTAATGATGGTGGTTATTATGCAGAATTTGATTATTTAAGAGGACGGCTCAACAAGAAGTTGTTTACATTAGACTTGAAAATGAGCATGTTGTAGTCAGCTGAGAAGCAGCCCCGCGATATTGTGTTCTACAGAGGGGCAGGTCTAGGAAATTCGCCCCAGACAAGGCATGAGACCACCTGATGTAAGAAGCTAAAAAGAACAAAAGATGAGCACCACAATGCCAGGAAATGCCTATTTACTTTAATCTTGAAACAACGAAAAACGTTATAGATAGAATGAAAACAGTCAACAGAAAGAGCATTCTACAAGCCTGCGAATTTTGATAAAAATCTACTGGAATAGGAAGCTGTATTATAACTTGCAATATTAAAGCAAATTTATGAAGAACACGAGACCAACGAGTCAAGCGAGTTTGGACAAAGGAAGTAACTATTAACCCCTCCTCCCACGAGAATGGAATCCGTTCATGCTTCACGGAATTACCTTTAAGGTGAAAACTGTTTTGTCAATCCAATAGCAAAATAAAAAAAATGGTACTTTAAGAGAAAGAAAAATTTGTTGAGGTACCTTATCTCTGGTAACAATAGTATAAACCTGGCTCAGAAATTACGGTTTATTATTTCTCTAGGTGTTGATTTTACATATTACGATATAATCAGTTGTATTTTAGTTGTATTTACAGCAGCTTTATTTATCAATCTTTTCCCCATTGTAAAGTTACACGCTGGTCTAAGATTTTTATTATCGACATTTTCCGGTAGTCTTCTCTGTTCGGAGCCATTACAGCCAGAGGACTGCCTTTCTTCCTCTAACTACCGACTGTCGGCTCACTTAGCTTTGACTGACAACCGTTGACTCATTTCTATGTGTCTCTCAAAAATCCGTTTCCTTTTCTAAATGACACCATCAACACGTTTAACCACACGACCATCGTATGATCTCTGTCACGCAGTCATTTACGTAGTTTTTACTCATCAAATTCCTTTTCCTCATGGTCCTGAATATGACCTAAAACTATATCCGATGGTGAGGCCCCAGCTTACAGGCCTTGGGAAGTGTAGAGCCACCCTTTAATTTCCATTGCTCTCAGGTCCACTCTGACCCGGAATGGTAGTACCTGTTATAGTCCCAACTATGGGTTGAATAGAATCCGACTTAAAAAAAACAAATATACACCATTAAAAATCGTTCCTCAAAATAACTAGATTCGGCATTAAATAACCTGAAAAAGGTTGATATGCCGTAAAACAAAAACAACCAAGCAAACCTTTTCCTCATTTAAATTCTTAGGAACTATTTTAATGTAAATATTTTATCTTCAAATATTTATTTAGTTTAGAAAATATTCTTTCTGTTATTCAAACATTCTTTCCTTCGGTATCAAAAAGGAGTATTTTCTGGGACCCAATAACGCATCTAGTAAAAACCAGGCTTAACGTCGCTTAACTTCGTTGCTCTAACGTGAACAAGCTTATGATCGTAGAAAGTAGATTTTAGTTTATTTTTTTAGCATTTCTTATGTTGTTATCTAGTTCTTACATTTCGTGATATTTGTTTCTGACAAAGGGGGAAGAATTAAAGCTTTCTGCTCTGGAAGCTATATATTCAAGTATTACCGTTGGCTACTTTTTGACCTTGAAGCTCCCTGTATGCAATGGCGTCACGCATTGTCTGGAGTGATTCCTCCCGTCCCAAACAAAAACAAAAACAAACAAAAAACAAAGCAAAACAAAAACAAAACCTAATAATTATTGCCAACAGCTAATTGTACACAATTATGCGAATATTAGTTGTTATTTTATCCATAGCGAAATGAGAATTGTGGATTATTGCTTTTTGGACGACGGAAAGAAAGAATAAAACAAACAAAATACATAAAAAATAATAGCAACACATACGGAATCAAGTTTGCATTTATTTATTTCAAATGACATTGTAAATACATTTAATGATAAATAAACTTCACTAAATATTGAAACAAATATTGTTTTTCTCGCGCTAAAATGTTTATTTTAATTAATAACTTTTAGAAAATCTTACAAATCGTTTACAATTTATATATATATATATATATATATATATATATATATTAAAATATCCTGAGTGCATCTTTTGCAAACAGATTTGACATGCTACTAATAACTACTCACTAATGATTTATAGCCATATATCACATAGAATAAAATTCTGACCATTTTCATCTTAGATATAAAAGTACTCTAATTCATGGAATCAGCTTTACTGAAAGTATTTCTTTTAAATGTATATTAACATCTTTTTATGCATTTTCTTCTGTCTGCAATCTTGTCGTTTTAGGTAAAATTCTATCTGAAATTATAAAATAACGAAGAATTAAATCATATATATATATATATATATATATATATATATATATATATATTAAACTTTAAAAATATAAACAATCAGCAAGAATTACCCCCCCCCCTTTTACGATCGTTACTATTTGAATAATGCAAACGACAATGAGAAATTTGTCGGATTCGGAAAGGGCGGAACTAATAAGTGCAATGTGATGATAGATAAGTCTGGCAGAAGGGACCAACATGTTGCAGAGAATTAGAGTAAAACGAAACCCTCTTCACTGTCAATTATGTTATTATAGGATAAGAAGTAAGACGATAGATACTAACATTACTACATTCAAAACAGGCGCGATTACTTGCTTGTCGAATGTCATTTTGCAAGATGTCAAAAGCGCATACTCATTGTTTTATTTGATTCGTTTTAAAATAGGGAATACAACGACAATGGAGCGGAGGAAAAAAAACGCATGTGGAGAAGTGAAAAGCTGAGGAAGAGATTTGTGCGCAGAATTTGATCATTAATTATTCAGGGAAAGAATTGCAACCGTTACCGGTGCTCGGATTTATGCTTTGTCTTTAAGTTCATGAGATGCATTTGGACCGCAGTTAGAGGACCATTTTGTTACTTTTGTGTTCCGATGTTTTCTCAACAAGATTTCCTCTGGGAATTTAGGCCGCTGTTAATATTTTATTATACTCTAAAATACATTTCACTTTGTCAGATGTACTTTTCGATATTTAGAAAATTTGGAGTTTTCTAAGGTGGACGGCAATTGTTTCATGCAAATAACTAGTTATCAGAGAGTGTGGTTAGAGTTTTGAGCAAAAGCTATTCATTGAAAGTTAAAGATGTTAAAAAACTGTCATTTTTGCTCATTTGTGGGCTTCTATATCCTCTTTAAAGGATGATAGTTTTACTGAAAACACCCGACAACATCGCCTCGAGCACAACCAGCATTGTCAGGAATACCATGTTCAAACTGTCCTGGTAATACAATATCTGTGTCTGTTAAATGTTGGACGACTAAACCAACTAGTAAATAAACGCTTAGTTGAGAATAATAGGAAGTGAAAGTTCAGTCAGGGTCAACTTGCTGAATAAGAGGTTACAATTACTAGGCAGTTAGAATTAATAGAAACAGATGTGACATTACACGACCCCAAAAGAGAGTGAGAGAGAGAGAGAGAGATTAGTTCTTAGGAAGCACATAACGCGTGAACATGAAAAACCGAGATGCGCTAAGAAGGTATAGTTGGCAAATGATTGTCAATTTCTCCTTATCCTCCTAGTAGTAGGTAATTTAGAGCCAAAATCAAGTCAAATAAAACTGATCCGTCTTCGCTCACTTCTATTTTAACTTAGTTATTTCAAGTGCATGGATAAAAAGCTTTGATTTTTGGAAAACGGACCCCAGTCTTCGAAATATGACAGGTGAGCGCTTGTCGGGATAAAACACAACTACCAAGGCATGGTTGATGTAAATCTGCGATGTAGCATGTTTTGCAAGTGAGTGGCAGATGGTGCAGTTCTTAAATGCTTGTTCAAGAAAAGAGAAAGGCAGAGAGAACTGAAAATATCTCTGGCCAGCGTCAAACCACCTAATATATATTCTTTGTTAGAAAAGGTATGTGTCTCATTAAATGTAAGAGTCACACTGCGATCGTCCTTTATGAGAAAAATATTTTCTCTAGGTGGGCTCCAGATAAACCCCTATCAATAGAGACAGTCTTAGACAGTGGGTGTCTGGAGTAGCCAACCTGGAAGCGAACGAATAGTGACTACCAGTAAAAAGAGTTAAGAGATCCGAGAAGAATGAAAAAAGAAGCGGTTATAATCACTGCCCCAGAAAAGAAGGAAGAAGGAGAGTTGAACGTTGGAGCGCAGAGCGATTGCGTGCCAAGTGAACTATGAGGCAGTTGATCCAGTATACCTCTTTGGGCCGAGTGTCTCTCTTAGGGGTTCTTGGTCAAATGACTGTGATGGGTCTTATGTGTGTCGGTTTGGTCGAGCAAAAATGTGCAGGTTTGGCATTTAGCCGTGGTGAAGCGAGTATCCAAAATAATAAACATTATTATCGTTTATAAATTGGACACGTGTTGTCTTGCTTGGGATGCGAAGTCTTTGTAGTATCATTGAATGATCTGGCGAATTTATCCACGATCGATGTAATATAGATTCAGGCCCTTGCACTGTAAATGACGTCATGTCTGAAGTCCTAACCAGCAAGATCTGTCCAACAGTCAAACTGTTGATAAAATGTTTACAAACTTTTAACAGATTTTTAGCTACTACTAACATGATTACATTTATGATCGTCTTTGTAATTTTCTTTCTTTTTTTTTTTATATAAAAGTCAATCTTTCTTGTAAAATTATTTTTTTATAAATATAATAAAAAGAGTGCATTTCATTTTTTATTATTTCCCTTAACATTAAAACCACGAGTTTTACGTTAAAACAAACTAATAAAGCATGTTTACGCTTTTTACTAATAAAATAGACGTTAATTTTTTTCACATAAAAATACTGTTTAATTTTAACAATAGACCATAATATTTTATAAATATAGACGCATTACAAGTGAGCTACACAAACGTCGGTTTCGTTCTACTAAAAGAATTCGTCAGGTTAACTGTTAGTCTGACAAATTCCTTCGATGGAATGAAAACTTGCGATAAATGTACATTATATACTATTGCAAAGTTCTAGAGTATTATATATATATATATATATATATATATATATATATAATTATGTATATATTACATACACGAAGGGGTTTAAAACATGGAACAATATCTCAAGCAAAATGGAAGAACCGAGATATAATCTCCGTTTTATTTTCAATAAAGCTTATTTACACCAAATAAATAAATGAATTCCTATTTCAGTCACGTAAATTATTTAATGAAATGTTTCGACATTGCTCCTAAACTTTTTATTTACTAAAACTATGTTTTTAAAAGTGATAATGGTGCTTACGCAGAGAAGGTGCTGTGGTATTTATCCCTATATATATATATATATATATATATATATATATATATATATATATATATATATATATATAGTAAGTTATAAAATATATATGGCGATTAAGCTACACTGAGTATTCCGCATTTCATCCACTCTAGGACTCTTCAGGCTAACTTACTAACTAGCTCTACCTACGTATTGAGCACTTTTGAAGTAAATACTTAAAGTTTACGCATAAATTTATACTTTCGTATATTAATTTTATGTGAGTAAATTAAGTATATATATATATATATATATATATATATAAAATGAACTCATTTTCCCCCCTCTGATTTTGACCTTAATAGGATTAAAAATCAAGACATTTCATGCAAATGTAATATGTACAAACTGCAGCACAATATATGAGATGTGTTATAGGCCGATTACCTCTCCACTTTCTTGAAAATCGTAGATTCCTGTATTTTTCTGGTGAGAGTTCAAAATCGGTTAAAATCAATGGAAGTGGTAAAATCTCTTTTCTCTCTAATAAATTCCTCCTCCCCCCGCCGCCACTTAGCACCGTTGGGGGATCTTTCAAAAGAGACAGCTACGAAGGAACACCGGTTTAGGGTTTCTTTACTTCGTAGTTGCTTAAAAAAAACTCAAATGGAATTTTAACGAATCGAAGTGTTATTTATGCCATTTTTTTTCGCTTTTGGCGGTGTTTTTTGTTTTTCCGAACACGCCCATAATTTTTTTTCCTGATTTATGCTTTTTGTTTTTCCGATTTCTTTTTTAAAGAAGTTTTACGCTTGTTTGCTTTTTTTTTTTTTTTTTTTTTTTTTGGTTTTGCCGAATTTAAAAAAATAAGTTTAACATAATTTTTTTAAATATTTAAACAGGGGTATTACTTCGCTTATTATTTACTTTGCCCCAACCGGGCAACGCCGGGTACCCCGCTAGTTATAATTATTTTAAAGTTAAATTGAAGTTTTCCGATATCTTTTGTTTATTGAATTGTTAGGTGGAAGTACAGAATAGTTACCAAATAACCCCCACTTTCCATGTTAAAAATAAATTTATAAATAATAACATTATTATTTCGGTACGGTACCTTCTCTGCATAAGTGGCGAAATAATAAACACAAGTCGAAATAAGTTACATCGTACACGTGAAAAGACAAAAACCGTTGAAAAAACATAATCGCCATCTTTATTATTTTAATTGGAATTCATTGAGATGAGTATTATTTATTAATTTTACTTATTGCAAACTATTATCCTCATCTTTTATTAGTTGATTTCATGACGTTTCGGCCAACTATTCCTCTGGCCTTCGTCAGGTGGTAACCGCGACGGATAGGAACTCTGAATCTCCTGACTGCATTTACTGCAATTACTGGTGAGTAGAGGCTTACTTGGCCAAAAACGTGGTGAGACGACAACAACTATGGAAGGCAATAATTGCAGTGAATGCAGTCAGGACATTCAGAGTTCCTATCCGTCGCAGTTACCACCTGACGAAGGCCAGAGGAATAGTTGGCCGAAACGTCATGAAACAACTAATTATAGATGAGGATAATTGTCCGTAATAAATAAAAGTAATAATCGCCATCTGTTTTGTTTTTTGTTCTTTATAGCTATCACTTGTTTATAAAGATGGCTACTTTATTTTTTCGGTATAACTTTCGTTTACACATGCTTTTCACGTGTACATTGACGAGATTTGTTTTTTTTAATCTTTTTCTTCACTAGAACATGAGTTAAATGAAAATTCACGAATAATTAATTAAACATGGTTTGGACATCATCCATGATAATGAAATAACTTATATGGTTTGTGTGGAAGACCAGTCAGTTGTTAATGAGCATACACTATGAATAAACAGAGCAAAATGTTCTTTGATATACCAGGGACGCGTTAGAATTTTTTTTGTTATTTTGGAACTAACACATTTTTTTTTTACTTTGCTCACATCAAACATGGCATATTGCCTCGAACTGTTAAAATTAATACAGTTTTTTTTTTTTAAATTCACCAAAACAATAAAACAATTCATCTAAAGATTTATTTGAAAAATAAATATTTACTTATCGTTAAAGGTAAATAAATATTTCTTAAAGAAAAAAAAACATATCATTTTAGCTTTCTTAAAGTTAAAATTTTAATAATAAATTAACTTAAAACATATAAATATCTCACTCTTCCCGGTAAGATATTCTGTTTTTTTTTTAATTGTACGTGTTCAAATGGAAAATAATTATTTGTCTTTAGGAAAAATTACAGTCACTTTTGGACGATTTTCGTAATTAGTCTCTTCAATTCGTTATAACGGAAGAATTTCCGGTTATATCTTCAGACTTTATTCCGTGACATCAGCAAGTTACGTGACTTTAATGCAAGGACCATTTATAACGTCGATCACGCTTTAGCCAAACACAACGTGTAGAACGATCACAGGAGTGAATGCAGACAGCTATGTTCACAAATACAATTCGTGGACTTGAATGTTTCTGTAGCGATTACGGGGACTTGATTTTCTGCATGTGTGGCACAAGGGTAAAACGCAACATATTCTTTGAATATCATTGTGTAATACGACCAGAAGGATTTCTAAACATGGATCTAAAAGTATCCCTTCTTGAGGTTCAGAATGCATATATTTGTACTCTAATCTGCCTTTTCTTACACTCTTTCGTCGTAGACATCTACAGCGCACCTGAAGGTGTTTAGTTCACGATAGTCCATCACAGATTAATCTGTAATACGACCATCAAAGTTATCGGTCGCTTGGATGTGCTAAGCGTCTTCTCAGTACTTAGTAGCAACCAACCGTTGTCCATCCAGCTCCGCAACTCGCGCTCATACACCTCCCTCAAATTAGCAGATATTTAAAAATCTGATTTCCAAACTTCTTTGGTGCTCATCTCGCTAAACATTTATGTGTGGCTAGTAATCTAATTTCATGCAAAATTTAGTGGAAAATAAATGAACTTATTTTTTTTTAAATCATATGGGAATAACAGAGTATCGCAATGACAAAGAGAATAACAGAATAAGGAAAAGTGGCAAAAACATACCCCCTTCGGTTAATATGGGAAACAGAAAACAAATGTTTAAATTATCAAATAAAATAAATATAAATGGTTACCGTTATTTGTCAAAATTTACTTGAAGATACAAGCCACATTAGTTGCAAACAAGGTTAGACTTGTGGAAAGCCTACAAAATAAATAAATAATAATAATAATAATAATAATAATAATAATAATAATAGCAGCAGCAAAAAGAAATAAAATGATATCCGTAAGATACGTCATTTAATCTGCTCGTTTACTGATATGAAATGCTATTTAAAACTTGTAATTAAATGGCTTAAAAATTGGTAAAGGCCTGTAATGTCTGGCGCAGACAAAAAGAATAAAGAAAAGAACAAAATGGCTGCCACTTGTGTTTATATGCTTGCGATCTTGTCACCTGATATATAGGATGGCCCACTTAAAAGTAGTCCAGAAAATGTAGTAGAGAGGAGGAACATTCTTTAATTGTTTAAATTACCTGTAGTATTGCTTAAACTACCGTTAATGTTATAAAATATGCTGACAGTTCTCTCCGTTGACATCTATGCATTTGCTGATACTGCCTGTAGATCTTTTCTGGTGATTCTCCTCATAACTTTGGTAATGTTCTCCTTTAGTTGGTCTGCATTGTGAGGATTCTTTGCATAAAGTTTTTGTTTTAAAGTTCCCCAAAGATAAAAATTAAATTACAAGTCCGGGGAACGTGGTAGCCATAACCCTTTGCTTATTGTTCTCTTTTCCGTAAACATATCATGAACTCGTGTCAGTGATCTGTGAGACGTGTGGCATGTCACCTCATCTTGTTGGAAAAAGAATTGCATTTTGTCTATTGGTGTCAGATGGTCATTAAGAGGAAAATTAGAGAGATCGCGCTACTTTAAATCTGAAAAGAAAACATGTATATAAATGAGCGGCTTCCGCTTTAAATAAAAATCCTGATTTGGACGTTGAAGTAACAAATTTTGACAGCAGTGTGTCGAGTTTTTAGCATATCGAATTTAACTCCGGAAATTGTTAGTTGGAAGTGCAGCATAGTTAATAATCCATCAGACAAGTGTAGACTAGTTAAAACTTGATTATTTAAACGTACAGACTTAAGTGAGGCAGGCATGAGTCAGATACGGAAACAGAACAATTCCCAATAAATCAGTTCGTCTTGTAGTATTTTAAAATACGTCGTATTATAAATGCTATAATAAAGAAAACCAGTGAAATTAGCAATCGATCGTAAACTGGTAATCCATCACAAATTTAAATCTGATTGAAATATATAAATCCCAGTCATAAAATAAGGAAGAATAATAGTAGAAATTCCACAGGATACTCATTCATATGTATTGATGTTGACATTCTGTAGATGTTCAGCGTAAATGAAGACGCTCTGATATTATTTTAGTTTTGTTGTTAAAACTGCAAAAATATTTACCTAAGCTAGCAGGGACGCCCGACGTAGCCCGGCCGTAAAGTACGCTTAAATATGATATTTTAATCTTTGTCGATTTCGTATATATTATTATAGTGTTAGTGTTGTATCGATTTTTATATATTATAAAGTTGCAATTTCAAAAATAATAAAAAATATAACCATATGACTTGGGTACATCAGCTTGAATCGAAACCAGAACCAAAACTTATATATATATATATATATATATATATATATATATATATATATATATATATATATATATATATAATTGTATTGATGATGAAATAGTTTAAAGTAATATGAATTCAACAATAAAAATCAATATTAGTAATTAAAGAATGGGGAATTATTGATACTTAGATCAGCAAAACTTGAAAATCCTAGCTCATTAAATAATTGTTCTGAACGATTAAATAGAATAAACCAAGGTAAACCTCCACTTTCATTTGAGTAAAACATACATGGATCTAAAGAATATATTTATTAAAAGAATACTTATTAACGGGGTATGTATTATTATTGGATAAGTATTTAAGAACTTAATTCCCGAATTGATATTATTTGAATTAAAGCCATACATAACCTCAGAAAATTATGGCTGGATGGCAAACGTAGATTAAATCTTTGGTATAAAATCAGTATCATGTGTAAGATATGCATTACAAATTATATTTTGAATAGATCAGCCTAGATTTAATTGGTTTTGTTTAATCTCTTCTCTTCTCTTCTATTCTATCTTCTTCTTCTATCTATCTATCTATATAGATAAAATGAACTCATTTTTTCCCGTCTGATTTTGACATTAATAGGATTAAAAATCAAGATATTTCATGCAAATATAATATGCACAAACGGCAGAACAATATCTGAGGTGTGTTATAGGCTTATTATTTCTCAAATTCCTCGATAATCTTAGATTTCTATACTTTTTCTGCTGAGAAGTCACGGCCAAAATCGGTTAAGATCAATGGAAGTGGTAAAATATTTTCTCTCTAATAAATTCCTCCTCCCCCTGCCACCACTTAACACCGTTTGGGGATCGTTCACAAGGAACAGTTGAGAAGAGAACACCGGTTTGGCTTCGTAGTTCTTTCATGTGAAGTTATTTAAAATCACTAAACTAAGCTGCAATGCTCTGTGGCGTAGTGGTTAGCGTGCTGGACAATTCACATTATATTTTCACGTTCGCGCCGACCTACCGTTGTCGTTTTTTTTTTTTTTTTTTTTCCTAAACAACTGGAATGGACTTTTCTTGGTGGCCGAACTGTTAACGTTGCAGATGTTTTTTTTTTCATACTTTATTTTCCTACTTTTACTCATGACTCCGGGTTTGATCCTTCCTACTTACCTACCATAACATTTTTTAAAACTCCCCCCCCCCGTCCCGGAAACAAACACTCGGGCAACACCGGGTACCCCCGCTAGTTAATAAATAAATCATAAATGCATGTTAGGAATTTACCAAACTTAGAACCCTGAATAAACATTAACATATCGAACGGCTTGAATTACCCCTCTTTCAACGTTATGGATACATATTAGGATTTTGGTAACTTATAATTCAACTAAACCTGTAAATTTTCGAACGTACAGAGTCACATTCCTTTCTACATTTAAAATATCCGATAATCGTAAATCTTAAGAGGAAGGAACGAAGGAACGAAAGAAAATAAAAAAATTAAAAAATAAATTGAGATCCTTAATTTTAAATGAAGAATGAGACTGCCCTTAGTATAGAGTAATGTTAAACTTTCTTTCCTTATGGAATGAGCTTTAAACAAAACCGCTTTTTGAAATCACACAAATAGGTTAGCCGATGTTTCTGTAAATAAATAAAGCATAAACTCCAGATACAAAACTAACATAGAATCGCAACAATATAGCTGAAAACTTAGTTGATTAGTCCGGATTAGGGAAAATATTTTAAATTAAATAAAGACATAAAGAAATTTAATTTAAGAAATCAATGAATAGTATTAGTAAAACATATTAAGTGGACATTGGTAATTAGTGGTAATGTTGTAGTGTAATTTGTTTGAAAATTTTTGTAAATGAAGATACAAAAACAGGTAAAGTAGGTAAATATATAAATTTTTAAAAACTTTGCAAGGATGAGATGTAGGTAAAATATTTTCGCTTGTTTTCTTTTCCTTATAAGGGAAATGGTTTCCATAATGTTTTATTGTTAAGGTGTTTTTATTCAATAAGTTTGACGAAAGGCAGTTCTTGTGAAAATTTTCAAACGACATAATGTTTGAATTTGTCCGAATAGTCTTCAAACAATTGTAACTAACGATGAAATACACTATTTGTAGCTATCAATCCATTCCTTGAGATTTCATATATATATATATATATATATATATATATATATATATATATATATATATATACTTGAGTACCTTCAGCTATAATCGAAACCGAAACCAAAACTTATGGAGAATTCTTGATAAAATCATTTATAAAAATGATTGATTACTTTGGTGCCATCAGCTATAATCGAAACTGAAATCAGAAAAACTTATGGAGAATTCTTGGTAAAATTATTTATAAAAACTAAATGACTGGAATGCCATCAGCTATAATCGAAATCGACACCAAAACTTATGAAGAATTCTTGGTAAAATTATTTACCACAAGAAATGGAAGTCCATAACAATTAAACGACAGTCATTCGGATGTAAGCGTGGCACACAAAATAAATAACACGCACGCTGTCCTATCAATATATAGATGAATAGAATTCGGAATGTTATTTCAACGGGGCATTGTATCAAAGAACGGTTGTCGGTTGATTTATTTCTTGAATACAAGTGTTATTTAATACAATGTTGTTATTTCTTGCGCGACATTCCGAGTTTTTGTTCTATATAGTATTCTTCATTTAATCATATTCGACACCGATATGTACCTACATTTTGGAGTCATGCATGGCGTAATATATATATATATATATATATATATATATATATATATATATATATATACTAGCGAGGGGTACCCAGCGTTGCCCGGGTGTTTGGAGGTGTGTGTGTGGAAACTCCGGGGGGGGTTAAAAAAAAGTAAGTATGAGGATCGAACCCGAACCGTTGAGGCAAAGTTGTAAATTAAAGTGTGAAAAAAAAACCATTGCCCCACCGCGAGATGCTAACGGAAACACGTTTGAATTTATTTAATTACTTGGATTTGGCAGGTGCCCGTTTTAATGAGTTAATGAGGTCAAGTTTGACTGCGGGATAGAACGCTTCTCAAGATGTTATAGGAAAAAGACTAACCCACATGCGGCGAGCGACAAATGTTGAATATTTATCTTCCCGAAATCGAGCAAATTAATTAGACAGGCGAGCTTCGTTGTTAACTGTGAGATATTACGATTTGTATGTGATATAAAAAGTTTTTAAAAGTTATGAAGCGAGTGACCGCTTCACTGAAAGAAGCCTTTTGTAGACATACAGAAAAAGCGAACACACATACATACATACATACATACACACATACATTTTCGCTTATATATATATATATATATATATATATATATATATATATATATATATATATATATATATATATACGGAAATTAAATCAATATTGAAAACTCATATTTAAGGCCACGATGGTGGGTAATAGCTTTAATACACTGGTTTCATACATGTTATCTCATAACCATAACTTTAATATACAAAGATCTGCTACAGTTAAAAGCGTACACGATGTCTAATCGGATCAAATCATATTTTACAAACTAAAGACAGAATCACCAGCCATTTTAAGCCAGCACTAGGATGCTTACTTGTATTATATATGTCCTCAAATTATCAGATTTAAATCAAATTACTAGCATTTATTGAATAACTTATCTATTTCATAAGGAATGCAAGTTTCTAAATTTAAAGTTTAAATTTTACAGAATTTAACATTAATGAACATGCGCAATAACACTACTTAAAAATTACGCCATTACTGTGAAAAGGAAATCTGTATAATTTATCTTTTTAAGTAAGTGAATAAAGATAACACCTAGGATGTTTCCAAAGCAGTGCTGAATCCATCTCTTCCGCGTGTCGGCAGTCTTGTACACCCTTCTCCTATCGGACTCTTGATGTAGATATCACCAGCTATATACATTTAAAAAGTCAACCGAGCAACATGGTATTATTTATGGGAATAGTAATGAATTATTGGAATAGGCTACCGAGGTCTGTTTAAAATTGAACGGTAATTTATTTGCTGATGCCATAATACATATATACATATATATAATTATTTCCACAGCCAAACACCATCGCAGCCCACCAGAGCCAAGACAGCTAACAAACCGGAAGTCCGAGTCTCAGGTTTTGCCATCATTTGGGTTCATCAGTTAGACATATCCGATGCCGGGATTTGAAACTCGAGCCTCTTGCATGCGAGGCAAGCACTCTGCTAACTGAGCAAACGCACCGCACACAAGAATTCTATTAACTAACACAGATGAACCTACTTCGTCTATATCTATCAATCTCTCTATCCATAATTATTTACTATAATAATTATTAAATACCTACAGGCACTAGTGTTTCATCCTTTCGGGCATCTTCAGTGCAGGGTGTCACGATTAACACCAGTCGATAGATTCGAACCCGGCGACAGAAGCCATCTCTGGTTTCATTAGCAAGGACCATATCCATTCGGCTACCATTAACCGCGAGAGATATTGTTGAAATTTAAACATTTATTTCATTAAATGTTTTTAACGTCAGCCAGAGTGATCTAATCATTATATGACGATCTGCGCACAAGAGCTAAATTGACCGACTTTTAATTCAACTGAAAGTGCTCAGTTATAAGAAACAAGTTTCTTAAAGGGGCTGACATAACTATTTACTTTAAATACCTACAGACACTAGTGTTTCATATTTTGGGGAATCTTCATATATATATATATATATATATATATATATATATATATATATATATATATATATATAGTGTAATGGAATAATTCACAAAAATTTCAAAGATCAAATTATATCTGTTGGTAATTTATTATTTATCGCAGGGAATACATTACAATATTGTTTCTTTTCTGAAAATGTAGCAAAGACTTAAACGATTCTTTTAATTGGCTTTTTTTGCTTGATTTTGTTTGAAGTAAAATCTTCTAGTGGTGGTAGTAATAATAAAACAAGGAATATCTATTAATTGTAAACTACTAGTAAAACTAAAATCGATAGATCATCCCTCACAAGTTTATCTACACGTTTGAGAAAGTATCTACGCATTTTATATGTCCTGAAAAATAACAACTTAATAGTTTAATATTTAGAGATTTATAAAGAATCGGAATCGGTAATTCTATCGGAATCAGGAATTAAGTACGAATCGGTAATTGTATCGGAATCGGGAAAAATATTGAAATCGTTCCATCACTAATATATAAACACTCATGAGCAAAAAAAAAAAAAAAAAAAAAAAAATGGGCCAAGAAGGAAGAAATCGATTTTTCAATATTTTTCCATGAATTTTTGTTAATTTTAACTGAAAATTTCTATTTTGCAGATCATTATTATTATAGCATATAATAATAAGTAGAAAGATTAATCCTAAAAATGGTAAGACCGCATCTAGGCAAGAATATAAAAAACCGAATTGAAGGATTAAGGCAGTCCAAAATGACTTACAAGCAGATTTATTTTATATTTTAAGGAAAGAAAAAGTGAAAACATCTCTTTCTGTAGTGAAGCGAATTGGTCAAAGGTTCGAAGTCGAATGCTTGGTAAAAGCGAAATCTGGATCTGGTCGCCCCAGAGCTTTGAAGGATGACCATAGGCTTAAATTAACTGTTTTGAAGGATTGGAAGAAAACTTATGTTGACCATAGCAAAGAATTCAAAACAGGGACTGGACATTCTCCTTTTAGATATACAATATCTAAACAAATGGAAGAAATAGGATTTTCTTCTAAAAGGTGTGCAAAGAAGCCATTTTTATCTAAGAAGAACATAAATGATAGAAAGAGATTTTTCTCGTATTATGGTTCAGGAATATTTTCTGGGCAGATGAATCAAGATTTTGTCTTGTTATTGATGCTCCCGATTCTCCCGAATGGTACAGTCGAAGAACTGGGGAAAGATTTTCACTAAGTTGCCTTAAAACGACAGCTAAATACGGGAATGGAGAGATAATGGTATGGGGAACTTTTACTGCAGCAGGAGTTGGAGAACTTATTAGATGTGAGAAGTCAATCAATGCAAAGGAATACATTCGAATATTAGAAACAGGACTGTTACCAAGTATCCAGAAGTTGGGATTATCTCAGAATATTATTTTTCAACACGATAATGCTCCTACACACACTGCTAAATTCACAAAAATGATTTTCTGATAATTCAATTAATGTGATATTTTGGTCAGGTCAAAGCCCCGATTTACACCCAATCGAGAATATTTGGTCCATAATATCTCGTGCATTGGATGGAAAAGCCTTTTCAAACAATGACAAACTGTGGGAAGCTGTGCGAAGCGAATGGAATAGCATCTCCTCTTCAGTCTTCCAATTTGGTTGAGAGCATGTCTAAAAGGATTGATCTTTTAAAGAAATCAAAAGGGAGTACGATTCCATTCTAAGCATTTATTAAAGTAAATGTCTTGTTCTGTTATTAGTCTCGTTTAAGTTTCCTTGTTCAATTATTTATTGTTCAATATAGTTGCAATATAATGTATAAAATTTGTTTGGCCCATTTTTGTTTTACTCACGAGTGCCTGTATATATATATATATATATATATATATATATATATATATATATATATATATATATATATATATATATATATTAAAATTAATTATATAAAAAATTATATATATATATATAATTATTTTTTACTATAATAATTAAATACCTACAGACACTAGTGTTTCATCCTTTCGGGAATCTTCAGTGCAGGATGTCACGATTAACACCAGTCGAACGATTCGACCCCGCAACACGAGACATCTCTTGCTTGATTAGCGAAGACCGTATCAATTCGGCTACCATTAACCGCGTGAAATAACGTCGAATTTAAACATATTTATTTTAAATGTTCATTTACGTCAGTCAGAGAGTGATCTAATCGTTATACTATGATCTATGCATAAGAGCGAAATTAACCGACTTTAATTCAACTGAAAGTTCTCAACGATAAGAAACGAATTTCGGGTATCTTCAGCGCAGGGTGGCACGATTAACAACAGTCGAACGATTCGAACCCCGCAACACGAGACATCTCTGGCTCGATTAGTGAAGACCGTATCAATTCGGCTACCATTAACCGCGTATATAATTTATTATATAAAAAAATTAAATAATTATATATATATATATATATATATATATATATATATATATTAATTTTTTTATATAATATATATATATATATTAATTTTTTTATATAATAAATTTTAATACCTACTGACACTCCTTTGAGGAATCGTCAGTGTAGGGAGTCACGATTTCCACCGGTCGAGGGATCTGAACCCGGCCACGAAACCATCTCTGACTCTATTAGCAAGAAACAAACTCCTCAGTCGGCGTGAACTGCGGCCTCGCCGCACGCGCGCGCGCGCACAATCACACACACACAATATATATATATATATATATTGATTACATGGATACAATACTGGCAACTGAATGTACTAAAATATCTTTCTACAGTAGCATATTGCTTTAAAGTTATACATTTCTGTATTCTGTTAACTCGTTGAATTTTATATTAGGAATTAAACAGATTTGTTTTGTTTATGCATTTCAATTTTAAAATAATTTTTTTACCTCTACGACAACGATTTTGGCTGCACACATCTACAAGGCCGCATTTTACTGAAAAATAAAAATAGACGATGAAAATAATTAAGAAATATAAAAAAATATCAAATATATAGGAATAAAATAGAATTAAATTAAATTAAATTAAAGACTTAAGCAAACATTGTTAAAAATAACAAAAGCTTCCGCTAAATTATACCGTTTTTACTTTTTCCATTGTTCTTATGATTTTTAGTGTTGGTTTTAACAACAAAAAAATCATTAGAAATATCGAAAAAAAAATGTATAATTAAGCAGAAGCTTTATAATTACACCAGGCACCAATTTTTTCTTTTTGAATGTGATCTAAATTTCTACAACGGATTTGGACTTTAATTGCACTGTTAACACAGGAAATGGCATCCGTTTCTTTTCACCTTATCAGGTTTTTGTTCCAAGTTGATCTTAAAAATATCATGTCTTTTGACAAATACAATTACATTTTTCTGACATTATCCGCTGATTTTTAGCAACAAATATCATCCTACATATGTTTTTAAGAGAAAAACATATATAAACATATTAATTACCTGAAATAAACATCGATTATTGTAAATTGATTGGTGGACGTTAATAAAGACGAGTAAACATAAATTGAATGTTGCTTCACTATTGTTCAAACTTCAGGGCTTGAACTTCCGTTTCTCGGAACTCCTGGAGTGTACAGCGGCTGGGACATCTCTCTTCAGATTCCAACAGTAGTCATCCATCATGACTGATACCTGATCTCCATCTCTTTCAGGTCCTGATCGAATCTCCCTCTGCTCGTACCTCATTGAACCAAAGTTCTCAAGAAACCCGTCCATATGTGAAAATAGGTAGTGCATCTTGATGCTTATGTTGCAACCCATGTTTCTGAAAACATTTATCATCTTGTTGACAAGTTATGTGTAGTTTCTGGTCTTATTGTTGCCCAGAAAGCTCTTCACTTCCAGAACAAATGCCTTTCACGTTTCTAGTTCTACTTCGTTAATTGAATTTTCGAATTCTGGATCTCTAATGAAATGCCGGATCTGAGGACCGTCAATGATGCCAGTTTTCAATCCTGGAAAAGCCTGGCACAAGTAAGTGAAGCAGTCACAATCCTTGTGCAAAGCCTTGATGAACTGCTTGATTAGGCCGAGCTTAATATGCAACGGTGGTAGATTATTCTGTCTCTGCCAATCAGAGGCTTGTTGATGACGTTCCTTTCTTTGCAAGGCACCAGTTCCTCCCGCACAAACCAGTCCTTCTCGTGTATGCTGAGCAAAGTGTGGGGTTTTGCTGTTTGACGGATTAGTCGAGGGGACACAAGTGCTTCGAGTTCATCAGAGCACATTCCATTAGAGTACTTGTAAAACAGGTACAAAGACGCAACATTTCGGCGATGAGACATAGGTTGGAGCATGGTTGTAAAATCGAGATCTAAATTAAATCGGGACTAAATAAATTGGCTACTCTTTTATGAACTCTTTATAAGAGGAAGATATTAGTGGTAGATGAACCATCCCAAACGTGGCAACAATACTCCATGCATGGGTGAATGGTGGCTTTCTAGAGATATAAGATACTCTCAGGTGTGAGTAATTTTCTAGCACGTCAGAGGAGATCCCTCCTTTTTTGCAAAAGCCTTGGCAATGTTATCAATATATTCGTTCCAATTCATGATTCCTGTAAATTTTAAGCCAAGAAGTTTGAACGATGAGCTCTCATGGCTATCAATGGTTTCTTGCAGTCGTTAAAGGAAAGAAGCTTGATATTATTCTTAGTCGAATTAGTTAAAATTGGATAATTCTTTGATTTCTTAGTGATCAAAAAGTATCTACATTAGTTAGTTTACAAGAAGCCATCTCATAGTGAACCAATGATTAAACGTAAGTATGTAAAAGTAAGGTTATCATTAGGCATTTCAGTGTAAAGTTTAAATGAAGCTCTTGCTTTGGAAAATTCCATAGAAAGTTAAAACCGTTAGAATTCGGTTGGCGTGCATCGGCAGTTAGACCATATAAGGAGTTATGTGATAGAAAAGCTATGAAGTTCCTGCCTCTGTGAATTAGATGCCGAAGTGACCAGACGCAGTGTTTTAGTCCTCCCACATTCCATGGTGGCTGTTCATGTTAATATACATGCTGTAAATTACTTTAAAAAGTTAATCAAGTCTTGGATGAATTAGTGAAGTTATTTTTGGTTTGTTTTTAAAGGCTTCTGTTATTTCAACCGTAATGAATATAAAGAAACGACTGCCACATCACTACGACCATCTTTCAACTACTTGAACGAACGATAAAAAAAGTATTCAGTTATTTTCCTGTTTTTATGAGAAAGGGTTGTTAGCCCTATGCTCAACCCACAACCTGGAGGACCAGGGATCACTTTTTGTCTGGTTTCTATCCGTCGACCTTTCTGGCAAGCGTGGCCCTCCCAGGAGCTTTCGCACCCGCCACCATAGCTCTAGGGATCATTGAAACAGTCTAGCTCCCTCACCGCGACAAGGTGGTAATCCAAGAATTCTATACTCTCAAAGATCTGGAGTTTTGTCGACGACCTGGCGCTACTGTCCCATACACACCAACATATGCAAGCGAAAACCAGCAGGTTGCAGATATTTGGGCAGCAGGTTGGACTCAATATTAGTACCATGAAGACAGAGACAATGACAATGAACGTGAATAGACCAACTCCAGTTCAGGTGAATGCAAAATACTTGCGTCAGACAGACAGTTTCACCTACTTGGGCAGCATCATCAGACCTGAGAGCGGCACAGGGGAGGACAACCAAAGCAGGTTGTGTAAGGCAAGGAATGTGTTTAGGGGAATGAGCAACATCTGGAGATCTGCATCATGCAACACAAACACCAAGCTCAAACTATATCAGAGCTGCGTAGTATCAACACTCCAATATGGATCGGAATGCTGGAGACCAACGGAAGCAGATTTCACTAATCTTCGATCCTTCCACATCACCTGCCTTCGATAAATACTGAAGATTGTGTCTTAAAAGTTGAAAAAAATCAAACAAATAACTAAGATAGCAACTAGTATTCAAACACTCGTTTGCAATAAACATCGTGTTTTAGTATTAAATAAATCCCGAAGGATTGATATGCCGTTTAGAGAATAAAACCAACTGACCCCCAAAACTTTCATTTGAGGTGTATTCTCCTTTATCTACTTAAACAGACACTATATTTTGTCCTGTCAGTATTCGGTAATTCAAATGAAAATGACTAGATAACTTTGCTGGTGGATATTCATGCTGCGATGAGTATAAGGCTGGCGAAGCCTGCGACTACTTCAATTGAAAAGTTATATTGCTTCCTTAAGAAAAGTGTGAGTTATTTCCTTTTGGAAAAAATAAGTTTTCATATTAGTTATGTTCGCTAAGTTCGGAAAATCGTGGTAAAAAAATGTAACACTCAAATCTCGTCACAAATTAAGACAACAATTCTTTCTCTTTTGCTCATGAGTTGTCTTTATTTGAAACTAGCAGGACCCGTTAACCGGTCTTTCCCGGTGGTAGTATGCACCCCTCCCCTGCGTAAAATTTAAAATACGGCTGTTGCTTTTGCCGTTTGCCACCCCAACCTCCTCATGTCAAAAATGGCTTTCGGAATAGACATTTTTTGCCTGGGGATGAGGTTGTCACAAAATTTGCTGGAAGGTTCAGGGTATTTTTAGGATATGGTTCAGGGCCAGGTATTTTAGTTGGCAAGACTGGAGTTATGGTGACAAAAAAAAAAAGGAAACTAAATTCCAGTAGTCACCTGTACGTAACCAAATATAAATGCAGACGATATTTAAGAAAGTGAGCGTTTTAATTAAGCTGTAAAAGTAAACATTATAGACAGAACTGTTTATTTAAATAATAAACAATGGTGAATCTGCTTCTTAAACTTTAAATGGGGTAAATTTAATCACGTTATTATTAAAAATGTAATCATGTGAAAAGCTGAAATAATAATGTTATTCTGAAAGCCATTCTTTACATGGGGAGGGTATTTAGTAACTAATCTGCGCTTCAGTCTTACAATGTAAGAAAAAAAATCGTAAAATATGAATTTAAACTGAAAAAAAAAACTATTTGAAATTGCGCGGTGTCAAAAAATTCATAAGCACTAAGGTATGCTGACATATGGTCGCATATGGTATCGCGCTCTGCCATCATATGCATCTGAGATCAATATCTACTTAAAAATTTGGTGCTTTTGCATTTTTTTGTACCGCGCTATTTGTAATTAGTGATTCAGGTTAAATACAACTTTCACGCTTTCACTACATGTTAGTTTCTAAAAAGTGGGGGATTACTTTTCTACAATAATTTAAAGCGAAATGAACACCCACTTTACGAGGAGGGGGGTCAACGTAAAATGAACACAATTTAACGTAAACATTTTTGTTTGGGGTTGGTGTACGTCAAATCGATGATTAATACCTGGTAGCCCCCGCCTAAAAAAGTTGGGTGCTCAGTTTACAGTAAATTGTCTCCATTGTACGCTGGCCACCCCCAAACAAAAGGTGGCCATAAAGTTTTAATTTTAATTTTAATTTAATTTTATTCATTTATAGTTTGTGTATATAAACGCACATGCAAACATATAAATCGAATCGGAAACTCGAAAACACAATGAACCGAAATATTATCCCACGCGTCCCTATAAATACTATAGCGTTATCTTTATTAATAAAATAAAAGGTTAATTTAAATTAATTGTTAATCAAATCTTAACATGTGAAATAATAGCGTGATTGGGTTTTAGCCGTTTATAGTTTTTTAAAGCAATTATAATGTAAAAAAAACAAAAAACAAAAAAAAACAAAAACGTGAAAACTTAAAAAATCAAATCGACAACGCAAAAACAAAATGAGACGAAATGTTTTTTCTAAAGCGTCCCTAATAACCGTTTAGTAAAAACGAATTACTGTCTCGTTATCTTTATTAATAAAATAAAATATAAATAATAATTATTTGTCACTTTATCTTTATTAATAAAATAAAAATATAATTAATAATTATTTGTCACTGAATTAAAATGTAGTGCGAATCAATTTTTATTTCGAGATTACGAAGTTTGTAATCAGGGTATTAATTATGTAATGATTCTACTCAGGGAAGACATGTTTGTGTTAATCTCTATAGCGTTCTTTTTTTAATGATCTTTCGGTCAATCCGGAATGTCCGAATATATAGACATCAACCAATGAGATTGTGAGAAATAGTAGGAGGGAGAAATCATTATTTGAGTAGTGGTAAAGCATTAAGAGTATGCGATGTGTAAAAAATTATTACTTAGACCCCGGAAAGTAGGAAAAAGTATAAACGCACGCGGTGTAGAATGGGGTCGTAAGAGGACTTATGGAAGAGGGAGAAAATTTTGAGCTACTTTCTCTGTTGGTTATGATAAAGATGACGCTCCTAAGAATAAATGTAATGTTTTAATATTACCAAATACTATCTATGTAACGGTGTTCTATAGTTAAATAAGGTAATGACGAATAACATAAATATAATAATTTTTTTGTGCGATATGTTGTTGTAAACTTTCGGTATTTTGGTCCAGAGGGGACTGAGCCTCTTTTATTATACGCAAGATAATATATGCATTTTGTCTATATTGGGAACGATGTATTTAATTATTTGCCTAGTCTACAATTGTATTTTCTTCTGCTTTTAAAGTTTGTGACGACACACTATTAATGAATATTATATATTTATTAACTGAGTTTTTTTTTTTATTGGATTTCATTAACAACGCGTGTGTTCTTTACAAGCATTGCACGAAATTCTTTTTGGTACGCCACATGTTTAGAATTATATCTTTAATTCACTACAAACACGTGGTTAATCTTGAGAGAATATTTTTTACTTCCATTCTAATCAGTCTGTTACAGGTTCTATCCCGCTCCACTGCATCCTTGTAAAATACCTGCAACCGATATGCCACAACGTCTTGTAAAAGAAACCGAGTGGGACGAAACTCTTCAGAAGCCGTTTGCTGGCGGAGATCAGGAATGTCCAGTAAGTAAATTATTTAAGTAGATAGATGAAGAGAAAGTCACAACTTCGAAACACTCTTTATTGTCTTGTGTTTTCAATTGCCGTCGATGTTTCAGATCAATGTTAATATATGAAGTGGAATCTGAAAAAAAAAAATGAAAAGAAACAAATCAAAATTCAAATCAAACATTTTTGTATTACAAGAAATAAGAAATGTACACTGTCATACAAGCAAGGCAAATTCATATATTAAAGAAACAACAACTGATATCAGTAAGATATGTCACTTGATCCGGAACGTTTTGTGATAGAAATATCACTTCAAATTCTATATAAACTATACATACATATTCAAAAGACTAACCAGCGGTTTCATTGTATTGAAATAGCCATCTGTGGCTGATACGAATTCAATACAAATCGTCAGCGTCGATGGAAAGAGGAAAACAAAACGGAAAAATAAACACGGTGAATAGACACGGTATATATATATATATATATATATATATATATATATATATATATATATATATATATATATATATATATATATTATGAAATGTAGTTTAAATTCTAGGAATATTAACTAATTCAACATATTTCATACTTTGCATTTACATAAGCCGATTTACCCTTAGGAAAATTTACAATTACAAAATGGAGACTCAACTATATGAGAGTGGAAAATAAACAAGAAAATATCCAGATAAGATACGATCAAGTCGTGTTAATCGATCACCATGTCTCGATCACTTCACAATAGTCTGTAATTTGGCACGAACATCATCAATTCAGGTAAATTTTCTCTCTTTTCCAGTAATTTTGTCAGTCATTTTCAAGTTATGGAAGAAGGATGACAAAAAGTGCGCGTATAAGTACAAACAACTAACAAGGTATGATTGTGAATGGTGTTTTTTAAATAATGATGGTAACTTTGTTTTCCTGCGTGTATGGCACACAGTTGAAATGCAACAGACATACTCCTCAAATGGTAACTTATGAATTGAACTTTTATTTGTACTTACCTCACCTTCTATTACGTCTGGAATCTGGAGGCAACCATTGCAACATATCCTTCCTGGAATATAATGATTATAAGATGAAATTAATTATACATATGCATGTGTGTATTATAATATTTATGCATACATAGAATAAATTATGAATATATTTATGGCAGTTAAGCTACACACAGTCTTCCGCGTTTCATCCACATGAGGAATTATCAGACTAAAATGCATTTGGACTGACGATTCCCTACGAGGACTAAACACAGAAACCTCTGTGGCTTAATTGTCATAATGGGAAATAACTAAATACCTATCTAGCATTACTCACGTATTGAGCACTGTTTAAATAAATACTGATAATCGATCCATAAAATATATCTCCTTATAACATTTATAAAGTTCTTGCCCATTTCTCCAACAAAAATAACAATCAAGAACTCAACAAATTTAGAAAGCAACTGACAACACCACTCAAAGAGCTAGGTTTCAATATCACCATTGGTACCAATCTCACTAGCGTTGATTTCATAGGCACAAGACTGAACCTATCGCATGATTCCACTGAACCATATCATAAACCCACCCGACCAGCTCATGCATGCCAAGACTCAATACTCTCACTTCTATGTTTCCTTAAGAATCTTGCATCCAACATAAGCAAAAGAATCTCCCAGCTTTCATCCAGCTTCGATATTTCCAAACAAGGAGACCCATATTACAAAGCCATCCGCGAAAGCAATTAAAGAGAAAACATTTGTGACGTACTCACCCAACCTCCCAGACAGGATAGACACAATAGGAAAAGAAAAACTATCTTGTTTACGCCCTCCTTATCCAAGTGTAAAATATGACATAAGTAAACAATTTTAGCAATTAAAAGATAAACACTTTCCGCCCTCTGATACCCTTCATAAACTCTTTAATAGAAATAACCAAAACTAGCTATTCTTGCTGTTTTTCTCCAAAATACTGTTTAGCCTCAAAACCCACACACCAATTAATCCCCCAACCCCCGCTGCACATGCAGAAGAGAGAAATATGTTAACTTCATTCTTCGATTTGTTTTCATTTTATAAGTAACTGCTGATTTAAATAGGGTTTAACGGCATTTTAAATGATAAATGGTCAATCTATGTCAGTGAAACAATGAAGCATATAACTTGTAATTTAAATAAATAATTTCTATTTTAGCCCGCACATTTTTTGCGATCTAGAACTTTATTGGTTTCTTTTCAACAAATCTATATATATATGATACTAGTAAGGGTTCAATATATGTATGTGGCAATTAAGCAACGCAGACTTTTCTCGCCTTTCACCATAAAAAATAAGAAAATTAGTAAGAAAGAAGGTTAACATAAAAACAACTACAAAAATGATAGAAGGGACAAAAATATAATTATGAGAAAGTTATGACCCAAATCCTAATAGAAATAAAAACGCTATCAATGAATAGAAAGATTGTAACTATAATATAGATTGCTAAAAATAAAAATATAATAAAAAAAATGAGTAATAATAACAATAATAATGACGATAATGATAATTACAATAATAATAATAATAATAATATATATAAACTAGTATAACAAAATATAAGCGGACATATCTGAATACATACAGATAAAAACTAGATCACCCTCTAACGTAAAGAAAAGATGACTGTATTCCTTCCAAAAGCGAACAAAGCAGGGGTGGATTAGAGATCAAATAAACGCACGACCACTAGCTGCGACAAATGGAGATCTGAGTAACAAAGAATCTAATTGGCTAACTAGAGAACTCAGCACCACGTGGTAAGATCAATTTCAATAACCTGAAAAATCTTCACATTAGGTAAACGCTTAATTACGATATTTGTATTTCAAAACTTACTATGTAGCTCTGCTCACGTATTCAGTAGATACATCGAATTTTATGCAGATACATGAAATAATATATATATATAGTAGTATAAATATAAGTTGCAATTACCTTTTATTTTTAGCTTTTACTGCACTGTTATATATATATATATTATGGCGTAGTAAAAGATAAACTAAAAGGTAATTGCAACTTTTCAAATTTTTAAAGTTTTATAATCATGCCCAAATACATTTTATCTTCATTTTAATGGATTGATAGTTGCTATTTCTGCTGAGGGGTGTAGGGCACAATCGATTTATTGGGTGATATAATAAATGATTTATTTTGCGCTACCAAACAGTTGCAGCAAAAATTGTGGATGTTAACGTAATTAGAGGAATAAATTGTAAAATGGTCAGCATCATGAAATTTGCAATGTAGACTTTTGTCGTGCATGTATGTATACATATGTATATGCACTTTAAGCACCAAAAATATTGCGATATTCTCCAGAAAATTACATAATATAAAATTTATGTATAAATAATTCAGAGTTATGAATCCCAAGATATACTAAATACTTCAGATCAAAATAAACTAAATGTTTAACACGTGAGGCGGAACATACATTTTAATAATCTACTCAATTATATATATATATATATATATATACATATATATATATACATATATATATATATATATATATATATATATATATACGTCATCCACATACATCACAACGCATCACCAACAACAACCTTAAGCCAGCATTGAAACTCGACCATATAAGCGACAGTCAGCGCTTCTCACCGTTACGCTATTTGGCTACTGCTGAGATGGGTATGCGAAATTGTCCAAACGCCTAAGCTCTATTTGTTTACACGAAGATCATTGCTTTTTATACTAGCGGTAATTTCTTATTTCGCTCCCCAATATGCTCAAATCAAGATAGGGAGCATTTATAGTAATCCACAGGCTGTTTCGCTGTATCACAGCTCATCAGATGTTCTATAGAAGCTTTTAGTCATTTATAAACGAACAACGCTGTTTAAATTCCTAGGGATATTGACTAAATCCGCGTATTGCAGACTTGGCACTGGTATAAACCTATTTAAAGAAGATTCACTGTATCAAGGTGCATAATCAACTGTTTGCCATGTAATTATTTCGGAGATTAAAAAACAGAACAGCTATTAAATTCATGTATCGTCAAAATACCACCTCCGATGACCAATTGTAGACATAGTTCAGTTATTTTGTCACAATATATGAAGACAAACGATAAGACAATATCTTTAAGAAGTATTTTCTGATATAGTAGTTGGAATAATAATAATAATAATAATAATAATAATAATGGCAAGCAGCTCTTGCGATAACGCAAATGAATTTGCAAAGGTTGTTGAAACAGAAAGAGAGTACAAGAAATCTGGGTAAACTTGTTGTTACTTAGACTTCAGGGAACGCCACAGGTTGTTGACAGAATGAAATCTTGATGATGGCCAGTGTGAAAATTTCTAGTGAGTACCAAAAAAGAAAAAAAAAAGGCAGTTTGGATTCCAGCCTTAACTATTGAGAATTATCACTTTATTTTTATCAATTTTAGTTTTCAAATAAGGTCTTAACTTTTAAAATACAATGTGCAACCTTAACCAACAACAATCGTCCTTTTTTTTTTTTAAACGAAACATGCATAAATGATGGGGTTTTGACTAAATATAAATAGCCAAAGAAAATTAAAACGCAATTGTTCATGAAAACAAAAACAACACCCCTTTCATTCTCCACTAATGGACTGGACTAGACCATAAAGGTGTGTTCAGCATTAGATAACCCACTACCTGCAAAAAAGAACCTCAAAGAGTTGAGGTATCCTAAAACAGACAAGTCAAACCATAAACTCAAACAAACATCACCATTTCATATCAATTGGAATAGTACTTACCGTCCCGTAAAATGCGACGTCTAGTGCATGGGTAGCATGCTGGTCTCACTTTAGAAAATAATATAAATAAGAGTAATTAATCCATCATATTATAAGTGAGTTTCGGTGTGTGTTTGTAATTATTTTCAGAACCGGCGCTACTTACCTTAGACAACTCACTGCGAACGGGTGAAATTTGGGGAAAGTAACAGTTTTAATAGCTCTTATTTTCTTTTTTTTTACCCTTTAGTTAAATGTTATCAGAAAAAATAATACAGTTTGCATTACAGTAAAATATTACACGGCACGAGCACGATGACACACCGATTCTCGTCAAATCACCGAAGTGAAGCAATGTTGAGCCTGGCCAGTACCAGATGGGTGACAATTTGAGAAGGCTATGCGCTGTATGTGCTTTCTGCTTATCTTGGCATTGTTAAAGTCGTCTTGAAACTCCACTTGCCACTGGTAGTCAACAATGTCGAATCAGGATATGTGTATATATATATATATATATATATATATATATATATATATATATATATGTGTATGTATATATATGTGTGTGTATGTATATAGATATACGTGTGTATATATATGTAGTATATATATGTATGTATATATATGTATGTGTGTATATGTATGATTATGTATGTATGTATATGTATGTGTATATATATGCATGTATATATATATGTATGTGTATATATATGTATATATATGTGTATATATATTTATATATATGTATATATATGTGTGTGTATATATATGTATGTGTATGAATACGGCATAATCACGTTGACACACCGGTTCCCGTCAGATCACCGAAGTTAAGCAACGATGAGCCTGGCTAATACCAGATGGGTGACCATTTGGGAATTCTAGGCGCTGTATGTGCTTTCCGCTTATCTCGGCATTGTTTCCAGTCGTCCCGAACCTCTGTTTGCCACTGGTATTCAACAATGTTGACTCAGGAGAGGTGTGGTTGAGATTGCGCAACTCTTGCCACAAAAATTTCACGCGCAGGCACCCTTACATGAGTATCCATAGTCTGTCAAGACTGAAGTAAGCCTTTTTTTTATAATATCTATTTTTTTATAATATCACACACACACACACACACACACACACACACACACACACACAAAACGTTCCTACACATGCGCGTTAATTTAATCTTAAATTTAATTTCCGTTAAATTTCCGCATCTTTGCCTACTGTTACAATGTTAAGTTTGAAAAAAAGATGTATTTTTTATAAATCAGATAACAAATAAATAAATCTAGTAAACGTTAATTTGGACGATGTACATTATTTTAAAGGAAATACAATTGGGAAATTAATAAAAAATAATGTATTTTAGTATATGTACTCTGTTGTGATGTATTTGCGTTTATAACATATTTAATAGAAAATATAAGCATGTTAATTAAAATATCGGTTATGAGCAAAGAAATAAGCGATCAGATATCTTGTTATTTTAGAAAGTTAGGCACCAGATCTAAAAATAACTTAGATAAATAAAATTAAAAGTGTATGCTTTAAAAAAAAAATTTTTTTTTATATAAGAACCCTCACTGTATTTATACCGAGTTCACTTTTATTTTTGTGAATTTTCCGGTCTGGTTACTTTTTAATATTTCTCGAACTGTATTTTCTTTAAAATAATTTATGTCATCAATAATCATCTTTAAATGGTTATAATTTCATTAAAATTTGATAATTGTCATATTTTTGGCACTAGTGCACATAAACTAAAATAATTAAAAACAATGCCGGAAAGTAAATGGAATTAATTAATGGAATTAATTCTTTTCGATAACATTCAAAGGTTGAAAGACATCTTAAATTTTATTTACATGTGATAAATGTTCATTAATTCAATAAATGATTCGGTAAGTAATGTTTTCTGTTGTGTTCTTTCGTTAATTTACTGAACTTAAAATTATCAGAATATTTTGGTTTGAAAAACCATTAAAATTTGGATTGTCCCCCTTCTTCTGTACTAGACCTCTTTTGAAAATGAAAACAAAAAATACTTACGGTTAGTTAAAGTGCAATAATGCTCATGTTTTATGATTAAAAGGAAGTCGTTATGGAGTGGAAAGATATCTCATAGCACCGACACTGGTCTCTTGGAATAGTTTTTTTAAGTAACATTGGACTGCATACAGACATTGCTTTTTACACCGTTTGATTTGATTCATTCATATGATTCTATTTATTGATTGATGAAATTAATTACACAATCAATAAAATAAGTCTAGACATACGTTTCTGAATTTTTGGAGATGAGGATTGGTTATTCGTATTATTCAAATTCTTCGGACTACAGTTTTCATCTTGAGTGTCATTTTCACAACGTTTCGGTCGATGGAACCTCCGACCTTCTTTGGGCGTATCTTGTCGAACTTGGGAATGTTTCTGCCGAACTCTGGAATGTTTCTGTTAAACTTGGGAATGTTTCTGTCGAACTCGGGAATTTGAACTGCAACGACTCTTGGCACAGTGGTTAGTTCCATCCCAATTCCCGAGTTCGACAGACACATTGGCGAGTTCCACAAGATACACCTAAAGAATGGCGGTGGGTATATCGACCGAAACGTTGTGAAAATCACACTCGAAATGAGAACAGTTGTCCGAAAAATCTAAATAATACTGTTACATGGAAGGGCTGCCCTCTTTCCATGTAAATAAGAAGAATATTAGATAAGTGAAAATGAGATTAGGATAAGCCGAGACTCGAACCTTGTAGGCAAAGTTAAGAAATGGAATGTTAGAAATTTAGTCTATTGTTAAATTCTATTAGAATAGTTAAATATTGTTTATATCGGAAAAAAGAGTTGATTGTCCATTCTTTAGAAATCTGAATATTAAATATGTCAGTAAAAGAATGAATAATGGAAATTAAAAATATATTGTTAAAAAATAGGTTAGGTTAAAGAATAGGTAAGGAGAGGATTTTTTTGTTTGCAGAAGTGTGTTTGGACAAACAGCCACGTGAAATTAGTCACGTTTGAAAAACACACTTCTCACGTCATAGATAAAGGACAATTATCCATATAGCTCTATGGGTTCGGATTTTAGTCAGTTAGTCAGTAAGTCAGTTAGCCAGTCAGTCAGAGAGGGTTGATCAGCCAAGAGTTGACATAGTAAGAGGAGAGCTCCCTTAGAGGCGAAGGGGTAGAAGATTAACCATGTAGATACAAGTGAATTCATGACGTTATTCGACCGGTCGATCCGATAAATAAAGAAGTCATCATCATGTTTTGTACGTGTTGTCTCGTATCGTCATTCAGTTACAACAGAAAAAGGTAATGTGTTTATCATCAATTATAATGAACTCTTGTGTAAAGCCTTCCAAGTATTATGTGTCCTCCTCCCCATCATCATAAGTGAAGTATCTCCTTCTCCTCTAATATGTGTTAAAAGAACTGTAATATTTTTAAATGTCTTCCCTTCGTCATCATCACTATTGTTATGTCTGTATTACATGAGTCCCATTATATATGTGCCCCAATATGACTTCCCGTAATCCTTAAATATGAAAACCCTACTATGCAACAATACGAAGGTTATATCTATATAAAACGTTATTTTGATATAGGTGTAGTGTATTTTAAAAATGAAAACCAAAGCAGCTAAAATGCAGAAGTGCCGTAATGTTTTTTCTTTTTTTTCTAATTAATTCATGGTAATATAAAAAATATTTTAAAATGATATTTACGATGGAGATTAATCTGACGGTCATTTTAAAACTATCCCGGGTTTTTAAAAGTAGAGTAAGAAGACGTTTTTTTATATAAGGCAATATTATGTCTTAATTCGTCCATGTTACAATAGGAAAGAACAACATGTTGAAGAGGAATAACTGTATTTTCAATAAAATTCAAAATATATTTCTTACTGAGAACACATACAGCTGCTGTTTACAAGAAACTGGTGTTTTAATCTCTGCTTGACATTAGATTTTATCGACCGCCTACAGCTTCATAATTGGGATAACTTTATATATATATACTAGCAGTTCAGCCCAGCTTTGCTCGGGCCCTATGTAACACATAACTTTATGTGCATATATATATATATATATATATATCATTCAACCACGGTAGTGGTTGAATATATGCTTAAGTCCGAAATTGAATGAATCGAGACACATTCAAACCCCCACCACTAATTCCGTTCGCAACCAAATTTCAAACAGGTTATATAGTTGGATAGAACACCTCATTAGCTACATTTTGAAAAAAAGTTTCGAAAATTGGTTCAGTAGAAAAAAAGTTACAACAAAATATGTGGGTTCACAAACAGGAGAGTAAGTACATACATGAGTGACTAACGTCTTTTTTATTTTGCATAACTTTTTTTTTGTATATACATATTTTTTACTGCGATTTTGCCAATATGACATGTTAGCGTAACGGTTAGAGTACCGGGGATTGGTGGAAAGATTTTAGGTTCAATCCCGTGTATCGTTTTTTTTTATAATTAAAAAACCGAACTTTTTTTTAATAACTAATTTTTTTTAACTCTCCTTATGATTTTATAGCAAGAAATGGTGAATTTATCGATTAAAAATATTAGTGAATTCTATGATATACATATTCTTTGAATGGACTCAAATTTTTCGTTATCACATTTGATGAAAAATGTAGTCATTTCATCACAACTACTGTGATTCGAAATTAAATTGAAAATGTTATATGTTACCGTAACGGGTATAGAACCGGGATTGGTGGAAAGATTTTAGATTCAATCCCGTGTAATGGTTTTTTTTTTAATTAAAAACCGATGAAAATCGAACTATTAATATGCTAATAATTCGCCGGTTCCAAGTTATTATTATAACTACTACTCTTAGAACTGCTGCTGCTGCTGTGAGATCATGTCTTGTCCATATTATCATCAGCAGCAGTGAACCTGCTTGCCTAGTTTCGGAAGTAAATAAGTCGAATAATACATGTGAACTTAAAAGACTAAAAAAAAAGAAAATACTAGTGAGAGTGGCAGAGACAATCAGAAGAAGCCAGAAAAAATGGATAAAATAAAAGGTTTAGTTTTTATTTTATTTTAGTAGAAGAAATGAAAGAAAAAACAACACAACTTTAAACTGACTCGGAAATACTGAAAATAGTTTAAAGATTTTTAAAGGTAAATTTAAAAAAAAGGATAAAAGCGGACGTCACTTTAAATGTCGATGACAATGAAACTTGGATGAAATAAAAGGTTTAGTTTTTATTTTATTTTAGTAGAAGAAATGAAAGAAAAAACAACACAACTTTATTTAAACTGACTCGGAAATACTGAAAATAGTTTAAAGATTGTTGAATTTTTATTTTATTATTCATTTATCTCATTCGTTCAGGGAAATATTTTTTTTAGAAAAACAGACAACATTGTCGATTATTCCTGTATTTTTCTTTGCGTGTATTTCTATATATATATATATATAATATTAACTAAGAACTTGGAATAATAATGATAATAAATATATATTTATTTACAAAAAAAAAAAGAAAAAAAATCGTCTGAAGGAGATTTTTTTTAAAGGTAAATAATAAATACAATAGCAATGCCTGGAAAAATCATGGATTATATGGAAAAATGCGCGCATGAAAAGTAATATTCTTAAGATTTTATTAAACCTGGAAAAGTAAAGGACAAGAAATTCAACCTAGAAAAGTAAAGAACAAGATATTCTAGTAAAGTAAAAAATCCGAATTTTTTAGACTTAAAATATTGCAGCTAAAAATAAAATTTGAATATTGATAAATATTTTATTTATTATTTGCATATGTTGTTGTTTATTGTTGAGTTAGAAAGGGTGTCAGTCGCTGGATTGAACTTATTTCCCCCCTATTATTTGCATATATTTATGTAGTGAAAATTGTTTGAATAAAATTAATTCATTAGTTAGTTAGTTAGTAGATGGAATTAGTAATTTTATAATTTACATAAAAATTAATAATTTTATTATATCATAATTAGGATCATTTAATTCATTTTTATGTGTTTCCTCATGTGGGGGTAGCAAATTTGTAAAAGGGAAAATTATTCCCAGCTCGCATTTAGGTAAAAACGCGCTTTCGTAAATAATTGAATTCATTTAAAACATATCGCTAAAACAAAAACAAACAATATATATATATATATATATATATATATATATATATATATATATATATATATAGGGTGACCAAAAAAAAAACGGTCCCCAAATCTAATTAGGCCCCGTTTTTTAGTGTTTTGTCCGAATGAAATGAAACTTTGTTCATAACTAGTTTATTATATTCAAAACATCACCTCAAAACACTAGAGTCTTTGGCCTTTTTTTCTCCGTTCTACAGCATATGTTCTAGATGGCCTCGATTTAGCTTTTGTTTTTTTTTTGGTCACCCTGTACACACACACACACACACACACACACAATATATATATATATATATATATATATATATATATATATACTAGCATGATTACTTGCTGTTGACCGGGTCGACATGTTCTGTTTGGAACACATCTGCTATATTAAGGATATTGATCACTTTCATTGTGGGCAACGTCAATAACCCCCCACAACAATTTCAAAAATAAAAGATCGGATAAAAACATAAAAATGTAATCGCCCCCCCCCAAAGAGGAAGTATATGACACCCTTTCTACCAGATATTTCGGTAGAAGGAATACAAAGAGAAGCTATTCCCTGGATATTGAGCACTTTTTGTTGCCTGTGTGTTGGACCCCTCCTCCCCATATGAATCGAAACAACTTTTCTTTCAATAAAAATAGTGGGAAGTGCAGGTGTGACAAAAAAAATGTACCTTGGTATTCGGGCTCGAACACGAAACGCGAAAGAGGGGAAACATAAATACACACTTCCAAAATAAGCCTCTAAAACGCGTGCTTGACTTGTGAACAGTTTAAGAAAAAATTGGAAATTCACTGGCTTGTTTTTTTTTTGTGTGTAAAGACACATTTCACTGGCTGTTTTTTTTTTTCGTAAAGGTACTTTACTGGTATTTTATTTTTTCTAAATGCACTTTCTAATATGTATAAAATGTAATTTACCGCATTTTAAGGAGTTTTCGGAGGAATATATTGCATTTGATCCAACAAGTGACGCCCAGGGGAAATAACTCGAAACAGATTTAATAAAAAATCGATATCAATATTAATAATTCAAATTAAATTAAATTAAATATATTATCAGTATAAATCAACTTGAAAAAACAATCTTTAATACTTCAAACAATGCTCTCGCTTTAAACAGTAACTAACATGCAGCTATTTAGTAAAATCGATTTTCCTTAATGTAATATGCAAATGAAGTTACCTCTTGGACGTATATTTTGCAAGAATCATACTATTTATAGAAATGAATAAAATAAAGTTTATGCAAGTAAGTTTTCAGTGCACAGATTAATTAGGAAAGTAATTGACCTTTTGCAAATATTAATCAAATAGTGAACAAATATACATAAACAGATAGGTATATGAATTTATACATATGGATTTAAGTAATATATATGAAGTTTAATATATAAATATATTTTATACTAGTTAAGAGAGCATTGTTTTAAATAACAGAAAGTTTCTGTTTGATTATATATATATATATATATATTATATCATCCTCATAATCTCTATTTTGCATTAAAATATTACAAAAAATCAGTTCCATATCTATCACGAATTATTTCAGTTCTTAGTTAAATTATTATCAGGTGAAAATAAAAAGGAAGAGAATTTCCAAAGGTAAACGGGCGTTCAAAGTCTCTCTCTCTCTCTCTCTCTCTCACACACACACACACACACACACACACACACACACACACACACACACACACAACGTTTCAAAAAGGTTACTGTTCATATACTTATGATATTAGTCACTCGTATTCTCGTTAATCTCGGAACCTCAGTACGTGAAATTGTGAGAAGCAAAATGTATTTCGAATAAGTCTTTTGCATATCACGATATCATTTCATCCAGATTTTTCCCAAATGATCAGGAGATTATACTGAAAAACAAAAATATAAATTGCATCGTGAATTAAATAAAATACAGTTTAATACAGTTTTATAAATCTTACAATATCACCGATCCTTAAATAACTTTAAACAATGAAAATTTCCAAAATGTTTATATGTATACTAGCAAAGGTACTAGTTGTTGACTGGGTTCAAAAACAGCCTACAGAAAATGGACTCTGATTTATGAAAGTATGATAGGTTATGAAAAGGAAGGGTTGCAAATTTGGGTTGAATTTGGGGGTATCAAAACCAAAGCAAAATATGATGAAAGTAAACATATAAATAGATAAACCCCATGATTTATTATACCATACCTATTAACACTGAAACACTTATCACAATATTCTGTGGATCTATATTAAAAAACCTTGTTAAACTTTGTGACATATTTCCATTCTATGGAGGTCAGGTGCGAACGAACACCCCATAATTTTTGTATACCATATTTCTTCAAACAGAAACATAATTATCAAAGTATACTTAAACAAATAGATATGAAAAGTCTTTATTAAAGTTTGTGCCTATTTCCATTCTATGGAGGCCAGGCGCGAACGCAGATCCCACAATTTTATTATACCATCCCTATTTAAGTTAAAACATACTTATCAAAGTATTCTTATGTACATCTATATCAAAAACATTTGTAAATGTTTTTTTTTTTAATTTTAAAATTTTTTATTTCCATACTTTGTGGACCAGATGCGAACGCAGACCCCAAAATTTTAATGAACATCGTTCTGCCAGATCAAACATACCCATTCCTGTGTCTCGATACATCTTCTATCATTATATGTAATCAGTTTTTTAAAACAGTCAACCATATAGGAGCCTATTCGTGACCAGACACACACACGCACACACACAAACACACATACATATAGACATTCAGCTTTATATTGTCTGTCTGTCTGTCTGTCTGTCTCTCTCTCTCTCTCTATATATATATGTATATATATATATATATATATATATATATATATATAGCTGAAATTGGGGTAAGTATGACTATATTATCTGAAAATGCCATGAAAAATGGAATCTAAGATTGCATCGTTGTCGCTAGGTAACTCAAAAAAGAAATTTACTTGTTGAAAATTATTGTTACATTTTTAGAAGTTGATAAGTGTTCAAAAGTAACGAAAAAAGAACGAATGAAAGCGTAAAAGTACAAAAAAGAACGAATGAAAGCGTAAAAGTACAAAAGAGAACGAATGAAAGACAGAAGAGGGAGAAAGAGAGGCAATGCGAGAGGGAGCACTCCGCTCACTGGTATTAAAAATATAGATTAGATAAATCAGTAATCATTAACATCACCTACGCTATCTCGTTCGTGTTTCTATTTCAAGAACAATTTGACATTACAATCATTAAATTTGGTGCACGCTAAAACTGGCACAGATAAAATTGGCAAATTTCGATAACCTCATTGTGAGATTTTTTTTTTCAGCTATAATCGTCACTTATTCCATTTTTTCCTAATTATAAAATTGTTCCAAGGTTGTATGTGACATTTTCATCTGTATCGCTTCATCGTATTCCTCATATTTCTGGTGTCTTTTTACCTAAATTCGATTAAATAAACAGTTAAGGAAAATTCATCTTGTAATATATTTATCCTTCATAAGAATTATTATTGAATTACGAAGCTATGCGAACTTATAGCACCGTATAAAATGTAATTAAAAAAAAAAAAGATTTAATTGTTGACGGACATGTAAAATATAAATTTTTTTTGTATATATGAAAGAAAATATCCGAAAACTGTATAAGCTGAAAACAACGTAGATGATAGCAAACATTTTCTATCTTTTCTATCTTTTTCTTCTACAAATATATCATTAGGACAAATATAGAATAGACTGTTTTCCTTTTGGACAAATAACTGAAATTCACTGAAAACAAAGTAAATAAAAGAAAACGACTATTACATTGAATAAGAGTATAATGCGTCAACAATATTCATTCCATTTCTCGTATGAGTTTTAATATCCATCCATAATAGACGATGAAAGGTGTCTTTGTCGGCTTCTAATTCAGTTAACAAGCAGCTCCTAGATTTTTTTTTTGTTCACAGAGTGGTTGTTATGAAGATCAAATTTAAAGAAAATTTATTATTTAAAATCATTTTTTAAAAATGCGACTCGTGTTACGCCCTCTAATTTGTATTATTTAAGCGTTAGCTTTTCATGCTAAGGTCGGTGTAAAACGTTTTTGTTGGCTTATAGAAGGGCCATTTTAAACCATTGTAATGTATTTTGTGCATATCTTTAATAGTGAAACATATTACTGTAATTCATAGCTTTTTTCCTTCAGTTTATTGAAGTATCATTCATATTTTTATGCAATATTGTCACCCATGTTGACTTTAATTAACAGAAAGGAGTCCTATTCCATCATGATAATGTTCGTCTTTACACAGCACTCTTATGACCGCTTAGGAGATTTTGGTTAGGTAATTTTGCCCCATCCTGCATATTCTCCTGACCTAGACCCATCAGATTATCACCTATTTTAAGGATTACAAAACTATGTAGATGGCCTTAAGTTAACAACACGATGGGAAATTGAACACGAGTTAGATACATGTTTCTAAAACAAGCAAAAAAAAAAAAATCAAACAAACAAAAAACAAAAAAACTACAAGTAAGGCAGTTATAATCTGGCTAACAGATAGAATCATGTTATGGAGACCAGCGGCCGTTGTTATGAATAAACGTTTTCAAAAACACGTAATTTTTCATTTTCAAAATGAAATTTTAAATCGGGGGGAAAACCCAACTTTTGGGCGGATCTGATATTATCTTGTTGTTTTAAAATATCTATTTCCAGACCCCACAGACAAACGATCTTAGATTACAGTGGGAGGTAGATGCGGAAGAAAATTGACATCTGCGATCTGCTCATTTCTATGCCCAAACGGACGGGAAGGATCAGAGAAAGAAACAAAGGAAGAAAGAAAGAATCACATCGTTGTTATTGCCTATCAATATTCACTCTCCTTAGGAAATTAACTCAATCCTTACAGTAGACTATGCATGCACGTACATATCAATGGTATTACATAAAATGTTTCACCGACTTACCTTACTATTTCGTCGGTAGCAGCATCCTCTTAAACATCGATAACCTAACGAGACAAGTGATTGAATCAATTGATTAAAATTACATAAAAATAAAAAAATAATATTCAGCAAACTGCTTCATAGAAAATCATTTAATTCGCCTTACAGTTGCCTCTCGGTTACCTGGAATAACCTGAGTAGGTTTTCTCCATACCAAGTTAAAGATACGTCCCCAACAATCAGTCCGAAAGAGTCTGGATCATTAAAAAGAAATCTGTCGGGATTATGTACGGTTGTGTGTAGTTCTAAGAGATTCACAAACTTTAACGTCACTATTTGAGAAGGGTTTAGTTTACTATTCGAAGCGACCCTGTGCTGTTGAAATTCAAACGTGGCTGCTAGAGCACATTTTAACGGCTAGAATTCACACACCTCCTCTTGTGCGTTGGCTTCTGACCTTGTGTTGCCTCGCATTTTCATAGTGGATCATTTTATATCGATGGTGTTTTTCCCTTCAAGTAGAAGACCACACACACATATACTCACGCACACACATGTGGCAGGGGAAGATTGAACAATGTGTGTTATTTCTTTTTTGTTAAAATATATCGAATTTAACTTAAACTCATTTTTCGGAGATATAAATCCCTTATCAAATAAAAACGTTTTTTTTTATATTGTCCGGATCGAAGGGGACACACACACACACACACACACACACACACACACACACACACACACACACACACACACACACACTAGTGATGGGGTGATTCTAGTACTTTTCCCGATTCCGATACAATTCCCGATTCCGTACTAAATTCCCGATTCCGATATTATTACTGATTCCGATCCTTTATAAATCTCTAACTATTTAACTGTAGAGTTATTATTTTTTTGTTGCTATTTCTTCTGATGAGTTGAGGGCAACATAATCTCGTTTTAAAAAGTATGGACCCCCCTCCCCATTAAAAAAAAAGGAATAAGTCAAGTTTTGTGTCTTGCCTTTAGTGGAAATGTATCTTGTTGCATGATACTTCAAGAAAGGTGAGATTCGTCAAACAAAACTAATAATAAAAACACAATTTAATCTCCGCTTACATCATAGTTTCCAGAACGTTTGGTTAACTGAATCGACGAAGCATTCGCCATGTCTATAACGTTTTTGTTTCAATAAATACATAAAATCAATCTAATTAAGACAATAATTCAAAAGAATCATTCAT
>NC_136504.1:59722994-59735494 GCF_053919585.1 Euprymna scolopes
AATTGTGGGGATTTTATTGAAAGCAGACGAGTGCCGTATATTCTTATTACATGTGTGTTTATGGGAGCAAATAAAAAAAGACTTAAATTAAACAAAGAACAAGTGAATTTGTTGGAAGCCTGGAAAAATCATGGATTACAATAGAGAAATGCGAGCATGAAAAGTAATATGGTTAAGCTTAAACATGGAAAAGTAAAGGACTAGGTGATAAAACTGGAAAAGAAAATATAATAACTTTTAAATTAAAATATTGCAGCCTTAAGAATTTAAAAAAATTCAATTTACAACATAATATAATCAATTCTTAATGCTGCAATGTTTTAAGTTATAAATTTATTATATTTTTTACTAGAATATCTTGTCCTTTTCTTTTCCAGTTTTAACAACTAATCCTTTACTTTTCCATGTTTAAGCTTAAGCATATTAGTTTTCATGTTCGCATTTTTGTATTGTAATTTGTGTGTGTGTGTGTGTGTGTGTGTGCGTGCGTGTGCGTGTGTGTGTGTGTGTGAATTAGTGAGAGAGAATCCCAACGGAGTGCTCAATTACTAAGGAAAATGTAAAAATAATTACGTAATCTATATAATTATAAAACTTTATCGACCTTACTTGCTTGCTTGTATCTTGTCTTCCACGATCAGGCGATTTCATTTTTTAGAAAAGGTATGACAGGAGAATTTATATATATATATATATATATATATATATATATATATATAAAAAAATTCACTTGTCATACTTTTTCTAATATATGTATATGCGTATGAGTGTGGTTGTTCACAGGCTAAGGAATGAGGGCGGGGAGTTGTATGTTTTGGTTTCGAATCTAGCTGATGGCACCCAATGCATATATGTATATTTTTTAGTTTTGATCTCACTATTATATATTTGGTTCAAGCCAATAATTGATGTCTCTATAATAATACATACGTAATCTGCATAAATTAAAATATCATATTAAAGCGTATTTTACGACCGGGCGGCCTGCTAGTGTTTATATATATATATATATATATATATATATATATATATATATATATATATATATATATATCTTACAGAATATCAAAACATCGATACTTTCAGCTTAAAATTCTAGCAAAGCGAACCAATAGTTGTTCGGCTATGTCTATATCTGTTTTCTGGAAAATGGACTCTTTATGTCTGAAATTCAAGTGTCGGAAGCTTACTTTCTATTACAGTTTTTCAACGCGTATGAAATTGAAATCCTTTCCCTAAGAAAACACGACAAACAGAGACGCATATACTTCACAAAATGCATCTTTCCGAGACAGGCTAACAATTTGATTTTTACATAAATTATATGGTAACGTAATAATTTATAATATTCATACTTGTAATATGAAAAAGATAGAATAGAAGCAGGTAGAGAAAATTAACATTGAAGAATCTTTAAAATAAATCAAATTAAATCACCAACATTTCTGCATTCATTTGGACCAGGTAGAAAACTGAAAAATAAAATTGAAAAAAAAAGTATTATTTTCCTAAGAAATGTGATAAAATACGAATGAAAGCTGAAGGATGCATAATCATAAAATGGCCTGTAGAAGTGGGGTCAGATGATCTTTGTAACGTTTAATCAAAAGGTTTTTACGCACGGATAGAAAAGGAGACTAAGACTTTCGTTGCTAGTTTTGTGTTAAGTTTATTTTCAGAGAAAATTAGTTAACACATGAAATAGAGGGGCTAGTATTGTCTTAACTAACTGTTGTGGCGGAGTAACCTATGTTAAGAAGTAGAGACTATGGAAACCGTCTACGGCACATTTGATATTGAACCTCCCCAAATCACACCAGAACCATGACGTTCGGGCAGGAAAAGGAAAATCACCCAAAGAGTAAAAATACTGATACAACGTCCAGAGTTATCAGCTTGGGAGGGATGTGTTGCGGTGGAACTAACCTATTTTACCTACTAACAGACTATTGCAATGTCAATAAATACCGGAAGACTAAGCCGTAAGGTGTCAGTCAATATCCGGTTACGCTAAGGTACTGGACTAGTGGCTGAAGTCCGGTGTCTGCTCAGATTCTGCACTCAAATTAAGTTGTCTTTAGTCAATGGAGGGGGGAAACTCTTCTATACTAAGGCAATTTTATTTTTGCAAACTGCCAAAGTGCCTCCTTTCATGGGAGCTAGTTTCTCTCACATTAAAAAAACGACCTTGTGTTGCATTCTGTTTTACGTGGGGAAGCAAATAGATATCAACCGATATCCGGTGGACCAACCTACGTCGTTTGTCGGCCACTACGAGCGACCCACCTATTGTATGCTTGGCAATACACGTTGTTACTTTATTTTGCCATTCTGTTTTTCGTTGTAACCCGTTTTACAGAGCTATAACATTAGCTATCTTATTAGTGATGAGATGATTCCAGTATTTTCCCGATTCCGATACAATTATCGATTCCGTATTAAATTTCCGATCCGGATAAAATTACTGATTCCGATTCTTTATAAATCTCCAAATATTTAACTATGAAATTGTCATTTTCTTCGATTAATTTAAAAACAAATGTTAAATGTGCAAAAACATATTGTAAGAAATGATCTATAGATTTTAATTTTACTCGTGGTTTAAAATCAATGACTATAGATTATTTTATTATTACTACCAATAGTAGAAGATTTTGTTTTAAAAATATCAAATAGAAAAAGGTAATTAAAGGAATCGCTTTTGGCATCGGAAAATGCTCACAAATTTCTCCGATATTGATATCGATTCCAATACCTCAAATAGCTTCGATTTTTCTGATTCCCTATTCCAATTAATCGTCCCAACACCACTTTTTATGAAAAAATTGGTATACATAGCGGACGGAGATCTTAGGGGCATTTGATCGGTGATTATCAAAATATCCCTTTCGCCATTAGAGAATTATTGGTGATCTGCATTGCTTTTGATATACAAACTGAACTCAAGCCTTTTTTCCCCCATCAGCATTAATATTCGTGACATCATGCCACCTCGGTTGACGTCTCTGTTTTCATTCTACTTTGACTTGTTGAACCTCATCTGATCTTACATGACATTTCTACCCCTGGTTGGAAGCGGTTGATTTCCCAAACTTCGTGTACTTCTACCTGCACTTAGTTCGACCCTTACCAAGATCAACACTAAATGATTTACTCACTATCCGATCTATAATATCTTGATGTCCGCCTCTTTTTTTTAACAGTTACTGTTTAAACTATTGCCTATATGTTTTTTTTTCTCGGGGGTGGATGCACTTTTGAAAAGTGTAGCAGTAGTTAGATGCGGGTTGTACACATAAGTTTAGAATTGAAAATTAACATAATAAGTACGAAATTTATCCTATTTTGAAATATAAGAGATCTTAATTACTTTAAGAAATAGTGTTGCTTTAATAGTAAATAATAAATTCCTAACAAATAAAACGAATAACTTTTCTATTAATAGATTAATCATGCAGATAAAGATCAAAAGATTGGAAAGAAAACTAGACAGCACATACACACGTGTGCTACGAACAGTATTAAATATATCTTGGCAAAATCATCCCACGAAGCAGCAACTTTATGGCAACCTACCTGGCATATCTAATACCATCAAAGAAAGACGCCTACGCTTTGCTGGTCGTTATCTGAGGAGCAAGCATGAATTGGTGGGTGATACATTGCTATGGACTCCACGACACGGACGCGCAAGCAAAGGACGACCTAGATCAACGTACATCCAGCAAATAGCACACGGCGCCAACTGTGAACCTGAAGATCTGAGCCAGCTGATGGAAGACAAGAAACTCTAGAGAGGAAGAGTCACATTGGTCCGGGCAAGGAGCCCGTCATGATGATAATGACTAATAATCAAGTGTTACTTAACTTCAGTGCCATAGGTAAGGCTTTTCCTATACTTCACCAGATAACACCAATTTGGGTGAAAGTGGAGAATGGCTTTTTAGTTACCATTATCTCAAAGTCCACTCTGACCCAAAATGGTAGTACGTCAACGTTAACATCCTACTCCTGAAATAATTTGCATTTAATCTGGCATAAGATTGAATCCTATGGTGAAGTTAACATTGGCGAATTTTGGTTAGTGTCGAGTTATCTTTTAGCGGCAATTAATTCCAGGTGATAATGTATACGCACAGCGGTCTAAAAAGAAAATAGCTGCTGTGCTTAAAATGCGCCCAACAAGTTTTGTAAATGATGCTTATGACAATAATTTCATGCGGACAGAAAAATTAACAACATTCCAATTTGTCATGGAGCTGTTTGATTATTTCGAAATGATTCAATCGATTGTTAAGCGTCGGTTAATATCAAATTTCAGGAAATGTGATATCTGTAACTTACCATGCGCATGGAAACGTTATTCGCAGTCAGTTGATGGTTGAAGATGGGAATGTTCAAAAGATGGATTTAATCTTTCAATATATATATATATATATATATATATATATGTGTGTGTGTGTGTGTGTGTGTGTGTGTGTGTGTGTGTGCAATATATGTAACTATTTGGAGTGAAATAAACTTTCTTTACGAACAGTTATCTTGATAATTCATATGTGAAATAAGGATTTCTTTCAGCTTCAGTTTTTACATGAAACGCGAACTCAATGGCTACTTTCTTTCTAGGCTGATGTGTCTACACTTTACCATTTTGACGTTCAGTCTGGCATGAAGTGACAGTATTATCAGGATCAAATATATTAGTAAAATTGAATTTATCATGATAATTGCATGAAACTGCATACTATGCTATGCTATACTATGCTATACTATATATATATATATATATATATATATATATATATATATATGTGTGTGTGTGTGTGTGTGTGTGTGTGTGTGTGTGTGTGTATTATAAATAGTTAGTTAAAGCAAACATTATTAATATTTTAAGTGTAAAACACTTAAATGACTGGACATATTAAATAATCTAAAAGTGTTAACCTTCCACAAACAAAACCAAAACTATAATATCCAACAAATTTAACGTTAACTATTTTAAAAAATCTGTTTCCTAATACGTGTTATAAATCAACCAATCAGAGTGTTTGTTATATCGCACCTTTACGTTCTATCTATAACACTAGTTATGATTTTATAGAATAATCAAAATTTCGATACACACCTTACTTAATATGGTAACGTAATTTTTACAGCATCCTCTGCAGCAATTCATTTTTACTAATTAAAGAAAATGTAAAAAAAACAAAACAAAAAAACAAAAAAAAAAAACAAGAGAATTAATTACTTCATATGAATTGATGACGAATCAATTGTGTCCGTTTGGGACACACAGAAAATGTTAAGCCATTTGAAAACTGCTTTAAATCATATATGTAGTGGATATTATTTTTTTTTTAGTATGTGAACTGACTGGGTTCAGGCGTCTTTTTATGAATCTCTGTCTGGCTCAGCTCATGTAATGTGTAAAAACAAAAAAACATCTAAAAATGAGACGCCATTGTGCAAAGAGATACTTAGAAATGTCTGCTGTTACATCACTACTATAACCACTTAAAAAAACTTCGACGTCACTATCCAATGAACCAGCAACTTATGTCAGAGAGATGAACAGTAGTTTATGTCAGTGAAAAAAAAATGACAGGTAATCTGCAGCGATTGAAGAAATCACCTACCTGGACCCATTTTGTCAGTTGGATGCAAATGAACATTTTTATTAAGAGAGGTCATCGAGTTACACAGTAGAGACCCTACACCAATAAGTAACAATTAAATTCACTAGTGTCAATTCTAACGTGGTACATTTTAAGTCCATGTCACGACGACCTATCTGCAAACAGAATTGTACCCAGAGACCGGGTGACATGAGTTGAAACAGGGGGAAAAGGTCAAACTGCGTAAACAAAACAATCGAACGATATCAGAATATGACATGACGTCATGTTTTCGAACGAGAGAAACAAAGTTTTTTTTTTCAGTCAGTCTCTCCATTGGAAGTAAAACGAACGCACACGCAAATGATGTAGAAACTAATAATCTCGTTTTTTTCTGAGTCTTCCATTTCGAAGGAAATGATTTTAGTCATGTAATCCCTCTTTCCATAAATTCATTCTCTTCAATAAAACTTTAAAGAAAACACAGGGAACGTATTCCCGTGTCTCTTTTTTTTTTTTTTACATGGAGGTCATCACTTAACAAGGCCCAGAAGCCACTCGAGGATAAGGGGTTTTGCGTGTACAGTAATCAATAGGATAGCATCGTAGTAAAAGTTAGTCTTGGAGATTTGATAAAGTGCCTTACTTAAGGGGGCGATTCATCAGGAATTTGTTTATGTTGGACTTGAAGACATCCAAGTTGTAGTGAGGTGGGAAACAGGCAAACGGAAGAGAATTCCATAGGCGTGCACTTCTAAGAAAGAAGCTTTGTTCAAGGAATCTACGTTTTGATTTAGACACAGATAAAGAGTGGGGAAAATTAATGACAGTGGTTTCAGCTAGACGGGTGTTTTTCGTGAAAGATTAGCGAGGGGACCAGAGATTGGAGCTCGGACGAGCACTTGCTATGGAAATAACGATAAAACAAAGGCAGGCTCGCAACGTCTCATGAAACAGTGAAGTGAAGCGACGATGTAGAGAGATAAAAGACCGTGTATAAACACTTCGCGTTTATGTATGGAAATATTTTATTTTTGTTGATCGTTCATAGGTGAAAACATCTCTTATCAAGATCCAAAGGCAACTCGAGAATAAAGGTTACTGAGTTTGTACAGTGGACGGCGAGACAACATCTTTAGAGGATTAGAGACGTCGTTGAAATGAATTGAAATTGATTGATTAAGACGACAGTTCGACAAAAACATGGACTATGATCTTAAAAGCAACAACAGAAAGCTTCCCCGTGAAGGAGGCGATGAGAATCTCCCATAATATGCAGAAGTATAAAACATTAATGAGTATGACACCACGTAGAAAATATGTTGTTGGCGTTTTTTTTAATTTCTAGCAAGGCTGCAATATGACCATTAAGATTATCTTTACATTTAGACGTCACTTACTATTGAGCAAACTACTTAGAACGTGTTATTTACAATTTTACACATTTCGAGCTGCTATTTGTTATATTGCACAAAAACGATAGGATAGGGAAAATGTAGATAATTTATTAAATATAGTAGAAGGGAACAATACGTATCTACAATAGCAGGTGTTTGTTTAAGTACTGTTGCCACGTCTGGGCAGGTGTTGTTCAGCGTCCCTATCCTGCTTTGATAGAGTTTAAAACTGGCTTAGAAACCTAGTAGGTGATGTCCTTTTCCCTTCCTTGCAACTTCTTCCTCCCAGAAGAGAGGTTGAGAGCCTGTCTCTACTCTATCTTTATTTTCATTAAAAGTGCTCGACCTAGCTCCAATATATGGTCCCCACCTGCCAAACTTTAACAAGAGGCACTCGACTAGCTACAACTACTATATAGAATTTCCTCTACTCTTTATCTGTGTCTAAATCCAAACGCAGATTTCATGAACAGAGATCCCTTTCCTAGAACTCCCCGCTCACATTGTTCTACTGACATGCTTCCCAGTTGACTACAATATGGTAGTTTTCAAGTCTAATGTAAACAAGTTCTTGTTGAGCCGTCCCCTTAAATAATCAAATTCTACCCAATTTACACCATTAACAACTCCTATACTACCACCTAACATTCATTTACCCTTATCCTCGAGTGGCCTTCGGGCCTTGTTAAATGGTGACTTTCTAGTAAAAGGAAAAGTCCGTGTTAATGGAATATACGCTTTTCTGCATGCTCTGCGCACTTTTTAAATCTATAACCTGAAGTCATATCTGACGATCCATGTCACAACACAGTCGTTGCTATATAGATTACTTACATATTTCAGACTGCTGTTGTTGCTATTTACACGACTTATATACTTTTGTCTGCTTTTATCACAAGGTTCTCACTGTACTCTCCTTTCTACGAGGGGCGTGCAATAATTAATGCCCCTGACCCACTTCCCATAGCAGTAGAGCAACGAAACTTGGCACAGTTATTAGTCTTTCTCTACATAGTAACCACCCAGAGTTATGCATTTCTCCCATCGTTTGATGCAGCTCTGGAGACCGTTTTTGTAGAACACCTCAGGTTGATCCTCCAACCACGACGTGACTTCAGAAATCAAAGCTGCATCATCTGGGAAACGCTTTCCTTTCAAAAACAACTTTATGGCTGGGAAGAGGTGAATCTCAGAGGGTGCAATGTCAGAAGAGTAGGGAGGATGGGGCAGGTTTTCATAACCACACACCCGTGCTTCTGATCTGGCGTCATGCGAGTTGTGAATCGGAACGTTGTCCTGAAGGAGGAGGGTAAATTGCTGATCTTGCTCCACCTCTTGATTTTGATAGCTTCCCTTAATTTCCTCACAAGTGAAGCATAATAGACCCCTGTAATTGTGGTACCCTTTGCCAGGAAATCTGTCATCACTACTTCGTCCTGGTTCCAGAAGACATGTAAGCCAGCGGAGGGCTGCACCCTTGCCTTCTTTTGAGGTGGTGAGTCCAAGTACTTCCACTGCATTGACTGGGCTTTGGTCTCTGGATCATAGTGATGGACCCAGGTTTCATCCTGTGTAATCAGTCTTTTGAAAAACTTTGACTCATCTTTTTGGCACATCTCCAATTTCATCCTCGAGCACTCGCCGTGTTCTCACTTGTGAAATGGTGTGAGCAACCTGGAAATCCATCTGGCAGACACCTTATGCATATGCAAATGGTCATGATTGATAGTTTTAACAGACCCTGTACTAATCTTGACATCTTGGGCTATTTGGCGAATACGCCGATCTTCCAAAATGGCAGCCTCAACCTGACGGACAGATGCCTCATCAATGGCAGAAGGGGGCGCCCAGGTCTGGGAGCTGTTTCCACAGACTTCCGGCCATGTTTGAATTCACGATGACAGCGTTTTACAAGGCCATACTATGGGGCATTACCACCATAACTTTCTTTCATTTCATCGAAAGTCTCCTGTGGTATGCCTCCTTTCAAATACAAAAACCGGATCACTGCTCGACATTCAACAGGCTCCATTTCACACCTGACTCAGTTCAAACACCTGTAAAACAGAAAACACAATTAGTTCAGAGCTGTAATTTTCCACGTAACCCATAGAGATATAAATCATTGCACATGCAAAATTTCATCTAGATCAGACAATTGAAAGTTGGTCAGGGGCATTACTTATTGCACGACCCTCGTATTTACATACCGGAATTGTTGCTATTTACATTATTTACATATATCTGACAACTATGGTGGGTATTTACATGATGTACAGGTAACATTTTACTCACCGGGACAGTGGCTATCATTACGACATGGTCGGTTACACCGAAGTCCACCTAAAATATAAAATATTAATAATTATAATAAACACACACACACACACACACACACACACACACACACACACACACACACACACACACACATATATAAGTGAACGTGTCTGCGTGTGTTACAACTTCATGGTTTCCTTTTTGAGACGTTCATAATGACACATGCTTTCTATACCAGACTTACAGTTCAAACCGAACACATCGTCAACTTAATATCCTGACCGAATTAAAACAACCTCAACTCGCCTGTTTTCTTTCTTGAATATTATATATATATATATATATATATATATATATATATATATATATATGCGAGGCCTGACGAAGTTGTCGGATCGTAAACATGATCCAACATCGGAAACATATGTAGCCAAGCAGATAAAACGGTAATAAAAATAAAACATATATATATATATTTACCAGTGGTGAAAAAAACGGACTAGAGTGTTCAATGTGTAGCCAGAGGAGTATATAGGAAATTTATTACTGTGAGTCCAGAATGAGTTTACATATTGTTTCAGCTAGAGGAAGATCCTCAAAGAGAGGAAATATCCAACTAGCATCGTCAGAATTCATAGATGGACTAAGTTATAATATAAAATAAGAATGGAAAAATCGTAGATGAAGGGGAGGTAGAAAAGAAGGGGAGTGTAAGGGAGAGGACGTTGGAATTTAAATTAGTAGGAGTGTATATAATAAGAGATGGATTTATAATTAAATATTAATTCTGTGTTAATTCTTATATACGTTTTTTCTTTTAGTTTATAACGGTTTAAAATTAAAAGACGCTATTCTTATTTATAACGACATAAGTAACAGTTAATTTAAAGGATCACCATTGGTTCAAAACGATACCTAACAAGAACAAGCGTGCATTTATCCAATTTGACATAATTAATTACTACCCTTCTATTACTAAACGCCTTTTTGACACTGTCTTGGATTTTGCTTCTACCTTCTCCGATATTCAACCATCCGAAACTGACATCATTATGAAATGCCGTAAAACTGTTCTACTAAGCCAGGACTCTCAATGGACTAAAAAAGACCAACCTACCTTCTTCGACCTTGCAATGGGTGCTTTTGATGCAGCTGAGGCCACTGACTTAGTAGGCCTTCTCATCCTATATAATCTCACAAAGTTTATCCTCAACAACAACGTGGGACTTTACAGAGATGATGGCCTTATCATTGTTGAAAACCCAAAGTGCGAAGGCATTAAAAAGAACATTATCAGGGAATTGAAGAATATGGATCTAAAGATTGAAGTAACTTCCAACTTAAAAACAGTAAATTTTCTAGATGTTATCTTTAACCTCCCTAATAAATACTACCTATGAACCATACACTAAAAATAATATATGCCCCCTATATATACACCCTATGTCCAACCACCACAAACACATTATTAAACATATCCCTAAATCAATAGAAAAAAGGCTTAGCACAAACTCATCTAACTCCAGCATTTTTAACCTACACAAACCCTTCTTTGAAAATGCTTTAAAGGAATCTGGATATCCCAACCCTAATATCACATACTTGGACCCTAATAAACCCAACAATACAAACAGGAATAACAGATCCCGCAAAGTCCTCTGGTTTAACCCTCCTTATAATAATATGATAAAAACTAAATTAGGTAAAAAAAATTCTTCATGCTTCTTAATCATCACTCCCCCCTAGTAATATTCTGCATAAAATTTTTAATAAGAACTTTACTAAGCTTAGTTACAATTGCACAACTAATCTAGAAAATTAAAAAAAAAAAACACAATAAAATACTAAATAACCACAACTATAATAAAAATAGCCAAAATAACTGTAACTGCCTTAACAAACCCCAATGCCCGCTCCAACAAAATTGTCTTTCAACAAATGTGGTTTACAAAGCAACTATTGCCCCTGCTGAAGACCCAGAAAACAAAAAAAATTACATTGGCCTCTCAAGCACCACGTTCAAAGACAGATTTAGAGTGAATAAATGCTCCCTAAATAACCCCAACCACCCAATAGTACTTCACTAACTAACCACTATCTACTACTTTCCCGAAACAACCTCACCCCAATTATTAGCTGGGAAATTCTGAATAGAGCTAGTACCTGTAAATCACTAAACTACCCATGTTATTTATACTTAACTGAAAAATTACTGATTACTAATTTTAGAGATAGAGACAAACTTCTAAATAAAAAAACTGAAACCTCACTTAATTGTAAACATTATACATCCCACCTCTTAAGCAACTTCTCACCCTTCTAGTAATACCTATAACCCACCCCTAAAATATAACACTAATGCACAACCAACTCACTTGATCCTTAATTACACACACCCTATTTACAACCAGAACTATATAGTCTCCCATTCATTCTAAAAGAACCCCTCCACAGAACCCCCACCTATTTATCTCCACCATTTTTTAGCTGCATCTTTCTTTGCCTAACTCATTCTTGTACCCCCTTTTGCCATACTCACTCTTTGTGTCAGTATTTAAAACCTAAATCCCAACCCTTATCATTCTTATCGCAATAACTGCCAAACCCCTTCTAACTTTACCCCCTAAGCCCCTTAAGTTACAGCCCTTAACATGAATATTATACACCTATATACAACGCCGCAGTCATACCTACCATACATTTACAACCCATAACGTCTGGTAATATGTCTATCCTTATTATCTGCAAATTACTTAGAGTTCTCGCCTACTAGTTTTTTTATTGGCTATTTCCATGGTTAGGTCTTGATTTCTAATGTTTAAATTACGTATTTATCACAATTGGTATCCTCTGACTTGCTTCTCGGTCTATTATTTACTTGTTAACAACTAATCATTTATTTACCTTCTACTTTAATTAATTATTTAATTTACCATTTACATATAATATATATATTATATATTTTTCTTTTATATTTACCTCTCACCAATTCTCTCTATATTAATTATAATATTTTTAACCCGAAGCTTATTTACATATATTTACGTATTTGCGTATGTACATATACTCAAGCACATGCTCTTCCGCCATTGATGTGTGTACATATTTTGTACATGTGTATTCATGTGTATGTATTTGTGTGTTTTTGTTATTTACTTATTATTAATATTTTCTTAATAATTATATTAATTTTTTATTTATTATTTAA
>NC_136504.1:59742994-59847994 GCF_053919585.1 Euprymna scolopes
TTTGGAGTAAATCCTATAAACATGTATACATTCCTAACTTAAAATAAAATAAAAACAACAGCTTAACTATACATACTTTCTGTAACTAGAAAGTGTAACTAATAAGTGAAATAATTAAAATGTTAAAACGTTATTTTTGAAGCGATAAAATATAATTTATCATTCGTTTTTTATCCTAATAAAACGTTGACTGATTTTATGAAGCAAGTGATTTAAATTTGTTTAATTACAAGTTTACGTGTAAATATAGTATGTCCAGTTGAGCTAACGTGCAGAAGAAAAATACGTTCTAGCACAGCTTTCGAATCCGACAAAACGGACTTTTCGTTTGTTATTTTTCGACTATTTGCGTAAACAACCGAAAGATGGCAAAACGTTTATCCAAGCAGAAGATGAGAAAAGCAAACGAAAAGTTGTAAATTGATTAAATGGAAAAATTGGCGATAATCAAGAATTCCCATCAGAAGACAAAAAAGAGGTAAAAAACACAACAGTAGTCAATAACTGTTACCAAAGGCAATAAAAGTAGGTAATGATTAGATTACAGTAAGACTAAAACCAAGACTCTTCAAGTTTTGTTTGGTTCAAAAGTTAGACCAATAGCGAATAAAATTAAACTTTCTTTTGAAAAAAAAAAAAAAAAAGGAAACTCTTCTTTTATAAATTTTTTCGTTCAAAAATAATTTTCCATAAAAATACATATGGCGAGTGTTTTCCTTACTTTATATGTTGTTACATTATATTTTTGTTGAGACGCCGCCTCGTTTAGATTTTGACGCCGGTTCATTTTCATTCGGATTTTTCTGCCTTTTCGCATAATTCTCTTTCGGAAAAGGTTTTTTTTCTGATTCAAAATCTATACCTGTACAAAAAATACGTTTCGAAAAATTTGACGTCGACGCGTACTTCAACACTATTCATATGGTTAAGCATAAAAAAAAAGAAAACTCACCAAATTCACAATGGGCTCCGACGAACCCTGGATTACATAAGCATCTTTTTCCATTTGGTATAAGAAGGCACAAACCTCGATTTTTGCAGTAGTATGGAGAACAGTAACTTGCTGAAAGAAAACTATATATTTGAAAAGGCGGAACAAGAAACTCGGCATCGATCAGATATACAAGCATACATGTACTTAATTATATTGTTTAGGTGGAGAGCGGGAAAAGAAACTCTTAGTGTTCTGGTAATACAGTAAAACAAATATGTGTTCCATTATATTGTTGAGGGGAGATAAGAAATTCGACGTGCTCGAGAATACATTATCACCAAAATGTGTTTGGCTATATTATTAAGGGGAGAAGAGAGAAAGCTTAACGTTGTTCAAGAATACATTAGAATAAATATGTGTTTTATTAGAGTTGATTTTTTTTTGGGGGGGGGGGCAATAGAATTGCATTGGCCGGAAGCAATAAGTTTAAAATTGAAAGTTCGGGTGAATTTTGTAGATTATTAATTATTGATTATAATTCCATAAGATAATTGAATTACAATATTTACGAATGTTTAAAAAACGTATAATTTTCAATAATCGCGATTAATCTCTCCTATGTTTTTATCATTTAAAAATGTATTTTTCACCATTTCTCTCTCTCTCTCTTTCTCTCTTTCTTAAATAAATAAAAAAATCTTTATTATACATTTTTACTTAAATATTCAATTAAGGAATCAGTTCCTTTAAATGTACCCGAACATGGAATTAAACAATGCTCCAATAAAACAAGTAATGGGTAGGGTACAGAATAGTCAACAGTCGAGGATTTGTACGCAAAAATCCAGCTAATTTATCCTAAACATAGTAGAATAAAATTATCTACCGACCCTATACTTTTAATTTGTGGAAACTACTTGTAATTTTTTAAATTTTATTTCAGAAGTTTATTACGATAAAACTCTGTCTTATCGACACACAAAAAACAACAATAGCCGCCGAGTGATCGCTAAACTTTGGTAAACTTAGGTAATTACTAGGGCTAGGACAACAGCATATTCTCTTCACTGTTTTGACTCTCAAGTGTGTATTCGTTTATATCTTATTTTTACTATCCTTTCAGCATGATCCTCACCCCTGAAATTAAGCGATCGCTTTGGTGTCCCTTTTGGTTCTCACGTGTCGATAACCCAGTGTGTCTGAAATTAAATCAAATTCAAACAGTTTCAACACATTAAAATTATACAAGTCGGTAGAGAATTTAATTCTACAACGTTTTTTTTAATACATAAATCGTGATTTCTATTGTGGTTTACGAGTTCCGGCTGTTGAATATTCACTTTTACCCGAGGAGAAATACAATGAGGCATTCTTGTATAATTCAATGTCACAATTGACTAGAATGCGTGCGAGGTAAATAATGGACCTGAAGTCTAAACAATACTCACGTCTCATATACCATTGACACCTTGGTCCAGTGTAACCCGGTCGGCAAAAGCATTTGTATCGCATTCTATATCGTTCACATGTGCCGCCATTTAGACAGGTGCCAGGCATGCAATTAGGCCAGACAGAAACTGAAGAGAACAGAAAAAAAGTTATATATATGTGTGTGTGTGTGTGTGTGTGTGTGTGTGTGAGACGTTGTCTGTCTGTGAGCGGAACGGTGTCTATCAAACTGCTCGATCAATTTTGGGGCTAGGGGCTTGAAACTTATATATATATATATATATATATATATATATATATATATATATATATGTTCGGACCTGTGGAACAAATTCGATTGTTTTCAACCGGTAAAATAGCTGTTAAAGGGCCAAAATTGAGAAAAATATAGAATTTTTCAGGCGTAAGTGGACTAAAGGTGTATGTTTTACGCGTGCGCAAATATACATTTATACGTTTAACTGCGTTAATTTTTAAAGTTTTCATACGAATATGCGCTTAGCTCGGATATTAACAAATATCTCTGGAAAGTTATATGTTTCAGTTTCGATTCTAGCTGATGACACCTAAGCAATATTTTATTTATTTATTTTTTAACTTTTGAAATCACTCCTATATATTGGACACAATATAATAATCAATAGAGAATTGACTTTGTAATAATAATGAATACAAAATCTGCATAAACGTCCGGGGAATGCTGAGCGGCCTGCTAGTTTAATATATGAAAGAGAATATTCAATCAATATTTAACGAATAAGGGAAACCTAAATACTTGGACGAACAGAGAATCAGAACGGTAGATGCATTCTTAAGATGCGTCTATCTTATCTGGGCGTTCAATTCTATTTAACACTAAGACATCATCAACCGACAGAGCTTCTTATACAGGTGAAGCTATGCGTCTAACAACGCCCTTCAGAAATAAATCATTATTTGTAATAAAAACATTTGGTGTCTTTTGTAGAAAGCCTCGACACCAATGAAAAAATGAGTCTTGAGAAATAGTTTAAAGTTTTGGGGTCCAGGTCGTCACGCAGTGCGTACAGATGATCTTATGTTACTTTGTGAGTCCTGTTTAGGTATGCGCTTAGTTAGGTTAGGCTGAGGATCCAGATCTTCACATTAAGGGCGGTACATATATTTCCTATTTACAATGCCTCCCCACGGGACAGAGTTAGACACCCGGGTCGTTTTATAACGTGGAGAAAAGAAACAAAGATAAAAATAGTCTCAGTCGTGAAGGATTTCTCCCCCACTGACAGAGAACAAGAAATTGAAGTGCAACAATAGAACAGATACTACACTTTGATCTTGGCCCGGTACATAGAGTTAGATTAAGTTTGAAATTGATGTGTAAGGTTAGATAAGGTTTAGGGTCCATATCTCCGTGTTGAGATCCGTTCGTAGAATAAGGTTAGGTTTAGGGTTCAGATATATATGTTAAAGACAATGCGTAGAGTTAGATGAAAATCGATGTGTGGGGTTCGGTTAGATTTAGGGTCCAGGTCTCTAGGTTAAGATCGATGCGTAAGGTTAGGCTAGTTTTAGGGTGCGTATTTTTTTACGTTGAAGACGAATAATAGAGTTAAGTTAGGTTTGGAGTCTATGTATCCGTGTCAAAATGTAAGAGAAGAGCTGGTGAATGCTCTCAATGAGAGACTTGCTGAACCAACCGGAGATGTAAACCCAGATTGGCTGTCCTTCAAAGAAACTGTTTATGAAACATCCAAAAAGTGCCTCGGGCTGGTCGGGAAACGCCATGAGGACTGGTTCGATGAGAACTGCGAAGAAATCAAGCAACTCATCAATCAGAGAAACGCTGCAAAAGTTCAATGTTGTTCAGGAACACTAGATCCATCAAAGCAAAGTACGCTAAGGCAAACAGCAAGCTCCAGAGCAGATGTAGGGAACTTAAGAACAGTTGGTGGATGGCTAAGGCTGCTGAACTACAGATTCTGGCTGACACCAATAAGATGAAGGGTTTCTATGGGAGTATGAGAGCAGTCTGGGGCCCAAATGTGAGCCATCCCGATCAACTATTTGCAAGCTACTCTCCTCACTGACAAATCCGAGCTTCTAAAACGATGGACTGAGCACTTCAAAACATTGCTAAATGAGACGCCAGACATTGACGAACGAGCAATAATCAACCTGGAGCAGTTCCCGACACAGCACTGGATGGACAGATGCCCTGACTCAGATGAAGTCTGCAAAGCAGTGCTGATGTTACAGGATGGCGAATCAGCTAGGTCTGACGGCATATACCTCGAGATCATCAAGCGAGGAGGACAAAAACTACTTAACACTCTCTGCACAATCATACAGAGTGCCTGGACCACTGCAACTGTCCCTCAAGATTGGAAAGACGCACAGCTAGTGACCATATTCAAAAAGGGAGATCGCAGGCTGTGCGGTAACTACAGGGGTATATCACTGCTCTCAGTCCCTAGGAAAGTGTTCGCTCGTGTTCTCCTGAACAGGCTTACAGCGCACGCTGAACCTTGCTACCTGACGCACAATGTGGATTCCGTGCAAACAGAGGCACAGCGAATATGATCTTCTCACTCAAACAGATCCAGGAAAAGTGTGTGGAGCAAAATATGGGGCTGTACATGATCTTTGTGGATTTTACGAAGGATCGAAGCACTCTTTGGGAAGTCTTGCTGAAGCTTGGCTTTCCTGCACACTTAAACAGCCTTGTCAGAGCCCTTCATTCAGGCATAAAAGCCACAGTTAAGCTGAAGGGCGAGCTCTCCGATCCGTTCGACGTGCAGAATGGTGTCAGACAGGGCTGCGTCCTCGCTCCAACCCTCTTCTCACGAGGATGCTCAGAACATAACTCGCTTCGCAGGATCAACCAAGGCCTTCGGATTGAAGATTAACATCAAGAAAAACCGAAATGATGTACCAACAATTCCCTGGATCACCCGCAACAAGCCAGCCAATTAAGATTCAAGACCAGGAACTTTACAATGTCAGCAAATTCAAATACCTAGGAACCACGGTCATGAACAACAACAAAATGGACGAAGAGATTTCTACAAGAATGGCTAACGCCTCCATATCCTATGGAAAACTCAAACAGAAGGTCTGGCAAAATAAAGACCTGACTTTCAGAACGAAATGCTTGGTGTACCGAGCCATCATCCTCTCGTCACTCATACGGTGCAGAAACTTGGCCAGTGTACAAACTGGTAGCCCGCAAACTCAACCCCTATATGATGAGACATCTCCGACAGATTTTAAATGTCAAGTGGTATGACTTTGTCACCAGCAGGGAGATCCTATCACAAGCCAACCTCCCAAGCGTGTATGACCTGCTTATCCGGAAAAATCTGAGATGGACACGTAAACAGAATGGAGAACTCCCGACTACCAAAACAGATACTGTTTTCACAACTGGAGGATGGGGTACGAGGCATAGGCAGACCTAAGCTCAGGTTTCGTAACACCGTCAAACGAAATCTAAAGGACAGGTTGATCCCTACTGGAAGCTGGCAGACCCTTAGTCGCGACCGTGACAAGTGAAGAATGATGGTTCACAGGAAGTCGTCTTCGGACACGAAGGACAGCACATCATCCGCGTTGATGATGCGTAAAGTAAGGTTAGGTTCAAGGTTCATATCTCCGCGTTAGTATCAGTGTGTAGGGTTACGTTACGTGCATAGTTGATGCCTACACGTTGAGAACGATGCGTACGATTAGGTTAGGTGTGGGGTCCAGGTTCCTACGTTAAGAACGGATGCATAAGGGTTAGGCGAAAAAACAAGGTTTTCGGGTTAAGAGCGGTGCGTAAGCCAGATCTCCACGTTGAGTGATGCGTAAAGTTAGGTTAGGTTTAGGATCCAGGTCTTTGCGTTGAGAACGATGCGCAGTTAGGTTATATCGAGGGACTAGGTTTCCACGTTGAACTCGATTAAACAGTCATTTCTCGTCATAAAAAATTCAGAATAAACGCACCCGTTTAAGTATATGTGGAGATGGAAATATTTAAAAGACGATATTTTTATGCAAACAAACTGTGACATTAATGGAGTGCATCCTCTTGAGGAAGTAATAAAACGTTTTCTTTTTATAGCAACCTTTATTTTGTCTTTGTTTTAGTTGGAGGTAGGATTTTTTTTTTGGCTAGGTTCTTCTACCAAAGATCTTAAATTTGCTTTAAAATATTGTGCAATTTTTGCCTTAGATGCTGTGGTCGACATTATTCTACATATATATAAATCTTACTTGTCTGTTTAAATCTATGTATGCATGTATGTATGTATATATGTATGTATGTTTGCCTAAAACTTTCGAGAAAGTCGATGTATTTTCAGGAGATTGGTGTCGTTTTGAATATACACCCTTCGGACGACAAATATCGAAAAACTAGTCAAAAACATTAATTCCTTCACCCTCAACTGGACACTTTTCTACAAGGAGCGGGTCACTGTTTCGCCGATATTTTCGAAAGTCATTCTCTCTATTCGATTGACTAGCCTTAATTTAAACCATCGCCACTTCTGGTTTGGCGATTGACGCAACGGTAAAGACATCACTTCTTTTTTATGTTCTTATCTTCCTTCGTGGTACAGGTTCGAATCTCCCTGCCTACTACCACCTCTTTTTTCTTTTCTTTTTTTTTTACTCAACACACATCTCCAAACACCGGGCAATGTCGCGGGCACCCATGCTAGTTCTATATAAGAGCACACTAAAATGTGCTGTCAATTTTGTTTAAAAACATAGAAAAAAGGAACAACGAAAACTTTCCTTCATTTTACAATTCTGCCTTAATTTACATATGCGCTTTATTTTTTAATAAAACTTTCAGTGCTTATGTAAAACACAATGATGTGGGAGAGATGAACAATTTAACTTAAATGTTTATAGAAACCTTTTTTTTTAATTTGCAAGCGAGAGTTCCGAATTGGATATATAGAATGTTTTTATTAGAATATAGCGATCTGCTTTTCCGCGTTATGTTATACTGTCTTATAAATGCATAAATAGTACACGCACAGAACTGTTAATTTAATTTATAAATATATAAATATTTATTACATGCAAAAATACATACTTGTTTATTTAATCCATAAATACATAAACACGTGTATATTTCATTCTTATATATATATATATATATATATATATATATATATATATATATGTACTAATTCTTAACCATATTTATAAATACAAACTCATAAATGCACAGTTATTTATTTAATTTACATGCTTTTTTTAATTCATAAATATATAGGTGCCTATTACATTCATAAATACATATTTATTAATTTAATTCATTAATAAATACGCACATATTTCATTCCTAAATACACAAATTTGTAGTAATTACTAAATGCATAAATTTCTACAACATTTATAAATACAAGCATGCGCATTTAATTCACGAATGCATAATTGCTTATTTAATTTATGAGTACATGTTTATTTCATTAATCTAAATAAATGAATGAAAAAGTTACTTTTCATTCATCAGATCTATATCATCATGGAAACGGATTAGTAATACCTAAATCAATAATACAATACAATTATTTGAAATACTGAAAACAGTGAATACGAACGATTTAAAGACTGTTATTTGAATATCTAATTTTCATAACTATTTTAAACAGTTCATAATAAATAATGTTTTGCGTTATTCATTTCTAATTTTATTGTTCTATTTTATCATATATATATATATACTTCTATAATTTTTGTGTGTATTGATATTCATATTAAAATCCTTTTTTCTAGTTATTTAAAAAGAAAATACAACTTTGTTATATATGAGTCGTGGAATTGCACTCATCTGCAAAAGATCTCGATAATTTGCATATTCTGTTAAACATTCATTTTGATTAATTCCCCATTAGTTTTTTTTTTCGATTTTCTCATGAGATGATCCTCTTTAGTTAACTATTACGTTTAATTATATTTATGGAGATATTCTACATGATTTATTTTCGCGTAATATTTGCGTAAAAAGGTTATAGTAAACACAAAACTCATTCCGCATATATTTATGCATGCATATATATTTTTGTTTTAAAAATTTTGCCTACCAAACTTCTCCTACAGTTTTTAGTCTACAGACATGAAACTTTATATATAAGGTATATGAACGCATGCGAAACTTTATAAATCGGTACAAAAGTGTGAAGATTTAAAAAAAAATGAAATTTGCCAGGTGACGGTCGAAAGACGGCATTACGAATATACATGCATAACGTAGTAAATATTGGTTCATGTTTTAATTTTTAGCCTTGCACCAAACATGTCTTCATAGCTCTGTCGTATAACGGCAGAGGAAAAAATTAATTGTAAGCTAAACATTTGGTTTCGATTCTCGGTGGTGGCGCATTTTTTTTTTTTTACTTTTTAAATCCTTACTATATGTTGGGTTCAATATAACATAATAATAAATACGAAATCTGCAATGTTATATTAAGCATATTTTATGACCAGGCAGTGTCGGACGCCCTGCTAGTAATATATATATATATATATATATATATATATATATATATATATATATATATATATATATATATAATTACGAAAAAAAAAAGGATTTTCTTAAATTAAACTAACGGCGCTCACCACGAGACATAAGTGAGAAGAGGATAGGGAGTAAGATAGGGGCTCTTTCACTTGCTCTCTCTTGCGTCCTATCTCGCTTTCACCCTTCTCTCTCTTACTCTTCATTTAGTGATGCTAAATTTCCTTTTCTGGAAACTTTTAAATTCAATGATGGTTTGATATCGTAGGCAAAAGTTTCGTATTTGTGTTCAAACCTTCTTGTGCAACTTCTTTTTACACAAGTTGTCATCTGATTTTAAATAGTAAGTTTAACCAAAGAGCTTCTATCCACGCATGCGCGCCACTACTGCCCAGACGAATTGATGCCTTCTTTCTTTTTAATTTTATTATGACCTTATTTAAAAGATGATAACTTTGTATGTATGGTACCTAAATGTTACTTCATAAGATTAAGCGTGAAAGTTTTAAGTCTCGTGTTTAAGAAACTTTGTAAATTGAGTATTTATTATTTAAAATATTGATTTTTCGTATTCAAAGTTGCGATATCGAGCTGACAAAGCTAGCTGGTAAATACGCACATTTTTATTTCATTCACAGATATATAAATATTCATTACATTCATAAATATAAAAATATTCATTTCATTCATAAATACATATACGCTTATTTCGTTCATGAACTCATTTAAAACAAGGCCGATAGCCATTAGTCGCGTGCTCTCGTGTAATGAATGAATGTGTGAATGTAGAATTGACATGAAATTTTTAAAGATAACTAAAATGACCGAAAAATGGGCTGAAATAACTTTGATAAATAAAAAAGTAAATGACTTAGAATGACTTTAATAAACTTAAGGATGAATTGAATGACCTTAGGAATGACCTTAAGAATGACTGGAATGCTTCCAAAATAACTTGAATGATATGGAGAATGACTTGAATGGCTTTGAAACTGACTGGTGGTAAAGTGGGTGATCATTTTACATCAAATTAATACAGAAAAGTGGTCCCCCACTTTATATCACAATAAGTACAGCATGTAGTAAGAACAGATACTACGCTTATATCTTGGTCAAAGGGCCAAGAAAAGGGTATTTATTTGTTCCCCCACCGAGCAAATTAGGCACAAGACCGATTTTTAATATGAGGAGTGAAGGAGAAATGGGGACCAACTCCACGGGGAGTAGGGGAGCTGGATAGTGACAATTGGTATGAAGGGTTGCCCCTACATTGACCAAGGTCTTATATGTGGGGTTTCCCCCACATATGGTCTTTGCTTGCAGTATCTGCCGGAAGAGATGGTATTTATTTGCTCCCCCACCGAGCAAATTAGGCACAAGGCCGATTTTTAATGTGAGGAGTGAAGGGGAAATGGGGACCAACTCCCCGGGGAATAGGGAGCTGGATAGTGACAATTGGTATGAAGGGTTGCCCCTACATTAACCAAGGTCTTATATGTGGGGTTGCCCCCACATATGGTCTTTGCTTGCAGTATCTGCCGGAAGAGATACTACACTTTGATCTTGACCAAAAGGTCAAGAAAAACTTAAAAAACTAAGAACAGCATCTATTACCAACATACCTTTGATCTTAACCAAAAAGGCAAAGCACAATAGTGTTATGGACAAACTGGCAGACGGATCGACGGACCGACGGAGTGACTTGTAGAGTCGCTTGCACGCAACTAAAAATAATCTTGATTTTTTTTTATTTGTATAATTTTCAAGTTAGTTATAAATCAAATAAAATCAAACGTCGTATTTCATTTTATGGATATGCAGCCCGGGCGCGGATTCCACAATAATATTGTATCGCTTTTTCCAAATGAAATTTACTCATCCAAGTATAGTAGTGTAGTTAATGTAGTTTCCGAAAGTATATTTTTAAGGAGAAGTCTATCGCTAAAATTTCATAAATACCTATGAAAGTGAAGATGCGTGTATGAAGAACACTTCTCAACCTATATACTCAACAAATTTTTGATCTACAGACTTGAAATATGGCATATAGGGTATTCAAACATGTGGAAGATTTTTTTTTATCGGTTTTCATCCGGAAAACGGGTTGCTAAGGGGTCAAAAATGAAAAATTTGTACATAAGCGGATGTCATCGTACTTTTATCAATTTGTCAACTGTTTCACGAATGCGCATGCGTGACTCGTTCTCATGACAGATTCCTTATGTTAAGAATAAGTAGGTTTGAATACACTTTTTAAAGATTGTGTCAACTTATCGTACTTAATTCACGGTCAACCAGCTTTTGGTTTCGCTCTCAGCTCGAGTATTTTTTTTATTTACAAGAAGTGAACTATTTAGGAAAAAAAAACATAATACTCATATAAACATGTCTAAGTTTTTTTTCGTTTTTTGGATTTTTAACTTCATTTTCTTAAAGGAATTTAAGATTATTTTTAATACCTACCGCATTTCTGTTTATAATAAGAATTCTGCATTAATTAAATATAATACTTATGTGCGTTTTACAATTGGACAACGCTGGACGGCTTCTAGTAGAGATATAAATGTATGTATGTATGTATGTATGTATGCATGTATGTATGTATGTATACTGCTGATCAAAAATTGAAGACCATTTAACAATCCTTAAAAAAACAACTTTTTTTAAATGATAGATTTTAAACTCTTCCGGCTTAAGGTTACCAATACTACAATCTAAAAGGTTATGGAAACAAAAAGCTACATCCAAAGATTTATTTTTAAAATTTACATTATTATTAAATTAGGCTTTTTACACATGATCCAAATTATAAGATCAGAAAAAAAATTCTATTAAAAAGTGTATGAAAAGTGTATGAAAACATTCAACAATCAAACTTAATAATGAGTTCTACCTCCACTGCTTTTGATGACTTAAAAAAAATTCTTTGGGGCGTGCTAGAAATAAGGATTTTCATTAAGGTGCGGGGGAACCTGCTCCAGTTTGTGAAAATGGCTTCACGAAGTTCATTTTTTGTTTAATATTGTTTGCCATTTCGATAAACCTCTCTTGTCATCACTCCCCAAACATTTTCAATTTGGTTCAAGTCCGGTGAGCATGCAGGATGTCCCAAGAGATGGACTCCGTTTTCTTGTAGAAACCTCAGGGTCTGTCTTGCAAGTGTGAATTGCAGCATTATCCTGCTGGAATAACCATACATCCCCACACAAACGATGACCCTCCATCATCAAAGGTGCTTTTTGTAGCGTGCTAACATAACCAGCTGCTATCTGACGACCCTGCTCGACCTGGATTTCCATAGTCCCTCTGTAAGAAAAGGCACCTCATACCATTACGGATCCTTCACCACTATGACGTGTGGAAAAAATTTCAAGGGCCATGTTTTTGTCATGCCAATATCGCTGGAAGCCATCAGGACCATCTAAATTTAATTTTTTTCTCATCACAAAACAGGACTTTCTTCCACTTCTCAACGTCCCAAATTTGGTATTCACGACCAAATCTTAAGCGGTCCACTTTATGACGTGGAAACAATCGAGGAATTTGTTTTCGCTTTTTATTTACGATGCCTTTTTGTTTTAAGTGTCACCTGATGGTTATGGCGTGCAACCAGCATCTGTAACCGCCTTAATTTGTCTTGAAGAAAGTCCTCTGCCATGCATAACAACCCGCCTGATTCTCTTACTCAATGCAAGAGAATTTTTTTTTTGGCGGGGAAGGGGGATACCAAAGGATTTTGCTTTTCCATAATTCTCAGTGTTCTTTAGAAAGTTGCAAATAACAGTTTGACTGCTTATGGAATCCTAGAATTTGAGAGCGGTCAACATTAGAATTACCATAAATCTAACAAATCTTGGTCTTATAATTTTGATCATGTGTAAAAAGCCTAATTTAATAAAAATGCAAACTTTTAAATAACATTTTTGAAATGTACCTTTTTGTTTCCATCACCTTTTAGATTGTAGTATTAGTAACCTTACGTCGGAAGAATTTAAAATCTATCCTTAAAAAAAAGGTTTCTTTTTAAAGATTTTTAAGTGGTCTTAAATTTTTGATCAGCAGTGTATGTATGTATGCATGTATGTATGTATGTATGTATGTAGGTAGGTAGGTAGGTAGGTAGGTAGGTAGGTAGGTATGTATACTTACCATAGCCTATTCTTCTGGCCAAGGCGGTTGAAAGTTTCCCCAATAAAATGTATGCCGTGTGATATACGTTGGATGTCGCACTGGCTATTGATATCAGTTCCGGTTTACTGGCAGCTGAACCGACACCAACGGCGTACACTTTGCTTGCTATCGCCTTTAGTCGTGTAGCTGCAAATACTGTTGCACGGGGATTAATAGATTTCGACCCTGTCACCACAATCACCGTTGACTTCTTCCTAAATCTCCTCAAGAACCGGTATACGTACGATAAGGCGTACGCCGTGTTAGTTCTACCACCTTTGTAATATCTGGCTAGAGAAACAATACGTAATATCAATTGGCCTTTGTCTCTATAATTCCTCAGAGGAATTATCCGGTTTATTCTGGTACTGTAGGTATACAATCCTATGCCCATTGTCCTGCCCGATAAGCCTAATTTGCTGATAACAATCGCGATAAAAAACAGTAGCCTTTGGAAATTTCTTCTGCCGACGACTGACGATTCATCAACCAGGAATAGAATGTTATTTGTAGACACTGAAAAAAAAAGGATCATTCTTAGATAAAAGGTATTAAAATTAGTGATAGGGCGATTCCAAAATTTTTCCCGATTCCGATACAATTACTGATACTATTCTAAATTCCCGAGTGCTTGTTAAATTAGAATCGACAGATCGATTTTATTGAATATTTTGTTTTAAGCAAAACCAATATTACGTACTTAATTTTCATGTTAAAAATAGTAATATGTCCAAAAATTACGAAAACTCATCGTGTAGAACACTGTTGTGTTTTTACTATAAAAAAGTATCTCGCTATCAGGCTAAAATTTAGGTTGCCATTAAAATGTAATGTAAAATTTGTGTTTCGAGCTATGTCCCCTGTATGTGACCTCTTCATCGTCTATTTTATAATATCTAAGAAAAATACAATTTTAACCAATTTTCCGTAAAAAATATTTTTAAGTATAAATAACTTTCTACTCGATGAATTTTCGTAATTTTTGGATTTATTAGCATTTTCGACTTGACAATTAAGTATGTAATCTTTGCTTAAAATGACATATAAAAAATTGATCCGCCGACTCTATTATCTCATTACCGATTCTGATTGTTTTAAAATTTGTAAATATTTATGTAAAGATTTACTTTCAACTTGATGTAAAAACCTCGTATAATTTCCACACATATTTTTACAAACGAAATGATACATTAATAAGATGAGGTGCTTATTGCACGAATAGATCTTTCTAAATATTTTCCCATGTTTTCCTGAACATTAAATTTATTTTGTATTTAAAAAAAAAAGATGTTGTTTATTAGTTAGTGATTACTGCACAAAATACTATTAAATTCTTTTTTCATAAATATTTCAAAATAGTCAACAATTAGTATGTAAAATAAGAAACCAGTTTAGGAACAGAATACTAAACAAAGCTCCCACCCATGTTAAAAATGAGTTGTTTTTTTTAACAATAACGTTACTATATAGGAACCCATTCTTAACATGAAGAGAGGTAGTTTTGTCAACTTTCCTTCTATCAAAGAATGTTCATACGTTTTGTCGCTATAAAAATTTGGTCGGTTATTATAGTAAGTTGGTGCAAAAATAATGTTGTTTTTGACATTCAACAAGTCAAAAACGACATTATTTTTGCACCAACCTAATACTAATTTGCTTTATCGTTAAAAGAAAACAAGATACATATAATAATATTAATTTGTAGATTAATAACCTTAGCTAAATCTTCCTACCAAAGTGTGAGAGTCTACTTTTTAAAATGATTACATGTGAACACCTTAAAATACACTTAAGGGGGGAAAACAGTATTTTTCGAACTTATGGTGGAAGATCGGTTTCGTATATAAATTTAACGTAAAATAGTCATCATTTTCAAGCCATTCTAAATATCTTAATACTCACAGTAAGTCGGACTGGAATAGTCGTAAAACCATACGTAATCGCTTAAAAAATGTATATTCCCTCCTATTCAAAAATAATTCCACAGAATTTATCTGCCATAGAAAAATATTTTTGATTAACTGCTCTAAAACGCTATAATCTCTCCGAAAAAGGAACCCATTTTAAGTTAAAATTACGCGAGAAACATATCCTTCATTCTAAATTCTTAAATAAGTCGTTTTGTATTTAATCTTTTTAAATAATCTATAATATAAATCTCACCTGTCTGTTTAAATGTATGTATGTATGCATACATGCATGCATGTATGTATGTATGTATGTATGTATGTATGTCTGCCTACAACTTTCGACAGAGGCGACGGATTTCCACGAAATCGGTATCGTTTTGAAGAATTGATTATATAATGCTATAAATTGAATTAGAAAATTCTTAATGCTGCAATATTTTAAGTTATAAATTTATTATATTTTTTACTAGAATAACTTGCCTTTTCATTTTCCAGTTTTAACAACTAGTCCTTTACTTTTCCATGGTTAAGCTTAAACATATTATTTTCATGCTCGCATTTTTCCATTGTAATCCATGATTTTTCTAGGCTTCCAACAAATTTACTTGTTCTTTGTTTAATTTCAGTCTTATTTTTTTGCCTCTATAAACATAACATATACATATGTAATAACAATGTACGGCACTCGTCTGCTTTCAATAAAATCCTCCCTATTATCTCCCTTTCATTCTTTCTTTTTCACTTGTTACTTATCTTTTCGCGACAACGGTGAATTAGTAGTAACAGTAGTCACTGAAGCGACGTAGTTGCTATGGAAACCAGTCATAAAAAAACGTCGCTCACCTCCTTACGTTTTATTTTTACGATTTTGAACACCAATAAATTCATCATAACTTTTGTTTTATTGAATGAAAATAAAAAAAACTTTTTTCACAATATAGCTGAGAAGGTGATCTATAAACTGTAATAATTGTTTGAAATTAGGCCTAAAAATGAGTTAGCGGTGAAGCTTTAAAGCAGTTCTAAATGACTAAAATGGCCACTTAACTATATGTTCAAACACGGTAGTGTTTGAATGACACACGAACAGAAAAAAAGGTGCTAATGCACTTACTGATCCGCGCTATTTTTTAAATCGTATTTCCAAGTTTAATTAAAGTTTTATGTTTTTTTTTATTCAGTTGTAAGGTTAAAGTATAGAATAGGTACAAAACGCCCTTCCCTCCCCATGTTAAGAATGGCTTTTTAAATAATGACGTTATTATTTCAGCACGGATCAATAAGTGCACTAGTGCCGAAAAAAAATAATTGGGATGAGTAAAAAAAATTCCACCACTGCAATTTTTCGAGAAACCATTCGATTATAAGGATCGATTTACCGCCTATTTAGAAGAAAGTGGGTGTTCATTTTATGTTAAATTATATAGGAAAAGTGATCCCCAATATTTCTCATATTTATCTGAAACAGCTTATGTTTACTCAACCAACGTGACAGTAAGTAAAACACACACACACACACACACACACACACACTAAAAACAGTAGCCAAAGCAAGTTTAATAGTACACATGAAACGCCGGAATGAAAAAGTTTTCGGCATCATTTGCAACGAAAAAAAAAACAACTTTAAAAAAAAGTTTTAAGCATTCATGCTTCTTCATATAAATGTTAGCAACAACACCGTTAAACAATGAAACCAGAACTCATACAACGCGCCATGCTTGTATTATTCAACTGACCAATGAATTAGAATAAATATTATTTAAATAATGTAGTCGAGATTTAAACAATACTCACGTTCGCATCTTCGTCCATAGTAACTCCGCCTACAATAACATACGTATGAACGTCCACGTACTCTGCATGTACCGCCATTTAAACAGGTGCCAAACCTGCAAACACGATCTGAATAAAACGAGCGATGTTTTAATATTTCGATGAATAACGAAAATTCTAAATACTCTTATAAACAGATAAAAGCACGGCTATTCTGAATATGTCATCTAGATTTATCAAAGGATTGTTCGACTATATGTGACGTTTGTTGACGTCATCTATATATATAAAAGCGAAAATGTGTGTGTTTGTGTATTTCTGTGTTTGTATGTCCCGCAAAAACTGACTGAGGGGACGAATTTTCACGAGGTCGGTATCATTTTGAAGCTCGACATCTTGGACTACAAATATCGAAAAATTGGCCCCAAACATTAATTTCTTCACCCTAAACTAGCAATTTTTGTACACGGTGGGGTACCCAAAAACCGTCCTCTCATAAGATGGCTCTACGCATGCGCAAATGACGTCGGCACAGATTATTTTAAACACTAGCGGGGGGTAGTACCCGGCGTAGCCCGGGTATTTGGAGGTATGTGTGTGTGTGTGTGTGTGTGTGTGTGTGTGTGTGTGTGTGTGTGTGTGTGTTGTGGAGGGAAGGTAGATCAAAACAACCCTGTTTAAAAAAAAAAAAACGTTGGCCAGGTATTTGGAGGTGTAAAAGAAAAAAAGTTTTAGTAGAAAGGTAGGCTTGAACTCCGAACCTTTGACGTGGAGGTGGAAAGGAAATGGAAAAAACCTGCGACCTAACCATCTCGACCACGGGAATAGATGAATTGATAAGTGTGTTAAGTTGACGTTTATAAAGCGAAATTAACAGGTGCGAGAAAGTTGCGTGATGTTTGACCTAGTTTTGAGCTGGAAGCCAGTTTCTGTTTTCCCCGCTACGCGGCGATCAAAAAATATCTCGAAAATAGCTTGTAAAAGTTGGGTAAATTAAAGATAGCTGCGACCAGAATTCCTTAGTCGTAGATATTCTTTAGACAGCATATAAAAAGTTTTAATAAGGAGCGAGCCAACCGAGAATCACGACAAAAAAAGCCTTTTGTAGACATACACAAAAAGCGAACACATACATACATACATACATACACACATTTTCGCTTTTATATATATAGATTAAAAAAACGATCTAATTTCGTCAACGTCCTCTTAGTTCAGTTCATTAGAGCGCGTCGTCATTATCTAAAGTTTGTGAGTTCGAATCGTGGTGTGAGATGTCTTTTTTTTTTTCGATTTTTAAAGGTTTAATATTGAAACAGGGTTATTTAAGCCATTTTTCATATTCGTTGTGTTTTTTGTTTTTATTTTTTTATTTTTCAGCTTTTTTAAAGAAGTTTTAACGTTTGTTTTTCTGTTTTTATTCCATCACATTCGCGTTTTCTTTTTTTTGTTTTTGTTTTTCCAATTTTAAGAAATTTTAACATGCTTCGTTTGCCTTACGTTAGTTTTTTTTCTTTCGATTTTTTAAGTTTTAACATTTTTTATAATAGTTAAACAGAGTGATTACTTCGCTTATTCTTTTGTTTTGATTTACCCCTCTCCCCGCCCGAGCACACACACACACACACACACACCTCTAAACATCCAGGCAACGCCGGGTGCCCCCCCCCGCTAGTGTATAATAGATCTACAAATCGCCATTTTTTTTTCTATTGACGTTAAACTCAATTTTCGTGATGTTTTCACTATAGGGTATTTATTCAACAATCATTTATGTTTTTCTCGGAAGTACATTAAAAAAAACCCAGCAAAAACGTGCTTTATTTTAAATTTGGACAAAAACGTAACGCATTATTTTTTACTGAAAGATAAAACATATTAGACATAAAGACAGCAATCGAAATGAGACTGTCTCATTCGCCATCCTATCCATATATAGCAAGCTAACCATTTGTTTTCATTTTAAAGAATGTATATACAGTTAATTTATATGTACGGTGTAAGGGAACCAACACGTTGTAACCTCAGTCGCAAAGTGGACAAAGAATAAAAAAGAACTTTCTCTTTTTTCTTGTACAACGACATTTATTTCCTCATTCTCTCGTCACTGCTGTGACGTCCCTCACCTGATCCTCTTCTCGAGCATCATTCACGATTCTCACATGATTTCGAACGTGCTATCCATCTCTAACGTGATCACTTTTTAAAGTCTTTATTTTCCCTACAAGTGACCTCATTTCGCATGCGCGCGTCCGCGCTATGTTACATATAGAAGAAAATACATTTTTTTTTACACGGTGGTCACCACTTATCAAGGCCCGGAAGCCACTCAGGGATAAGGGTTATTGAATGTACAGTACGTTAGTGTGAAGATTTGATGAAGTGTTTACTTAAGGGGGCGGTTCATTAGGAATTTGTTAACGTTAGACTTGAAGACATCCAAGTTGTAGTTCGGTGGGAAACAGGCAGACGAAACAGAGTTCCACAGGCGTGCAGTTCTAAGAAAGAAGCATTGTTCATGGAATCCACGTTTTGATTTAGGCACAGATAAAGAGTGGGGGAAATATTTCAAAGTGGATTCAGCTAGACGGGTGTTTTCGTGAAAGATTGGCGAGGGAGGACCAGAGATTGGAGTTCAGACGAGCACCTGCCATGGGAATAACGATAAAACACGGATAGGCTCGCAACGTCTCTTCTGTGGGAGAGAGGTTGCAGGGTAGAGAAAAGGGCATCCGCCACTAAGCCACGAAGTCTATTTTGTACTCTGTCAAGGCAGGATAGGCTGTTTTTAGCAGCTCCTGCCCAGATAATCTTATATTAAAATAATCTATGGACATACTTAGCTTTTATATAGATAGAGAATTGCATCAGTAGTGAGATATCTTCTGGAGCGGTAGAAGGATCCCACCATCTTTCCAGCGACCTTGGCAACAGACTTGATGTACGTGTTCCATTTCAGATCAGGAGTAAAGGACAACCCCAGAAGCTTGTCAAAACACGGGGCTTCTTCTAGACGAGAGCCATCCATTTCAATTGATTCCAGATGGGGATCAGAGCGTTGATGATGTAAACATAGGAGTTTGGTTTTAGATGCATTAAAGGTAACCAGCGACGACTTCCCCCACTGAACCACACGCTCGAGATCAGAGGAGAGAGAATCAGAGAGAACTTTGTCATTTACAGCCTTTGATGTGTTGCCGTAGATGGTCGTGTCATCAGCATAGATGTCAACGAATGATTTAAGTATGCGTTTAGGGAGGTCATTGATGTAGATCAGGAAGAGAGTTGGGCCTAGGATTGACCCCTGAGGGACTCCAGCATTTATATTGCAGGCCTCCGATTTTTGTCCATCTACCACTACTCTTCTGAGCCTATCGGAGATAAATGATTTAATGATTGAGAAAACATTTCCAGTTATACCGTAGCTGGAAATCTTGTGAAGTAGGCCCTTATGCCATACCTTGTCGAAGGCCTTTGATATGTCAAGAGCAATTGCCCTAGAAAGGAAGCCTTTGTCAAGAGATTCACTAATCCTGTGAGATATAACCGTTAGCACATCTGCGCTAGATCTTGCAGAACGGAAACCATATTGTGTGTCACTAAGAAGATTGTTTCTGCTGAGGTGGTTTACTATTTCTCTATTTAATATGGATTCCAGCAACTTACTCATAACACACAGGAGGCTTATTGGTCTGTACTGAGAGGGAGATGACTTACCACCTGAATTCTTAAATGCAGGGCATGCTGATGAGGTTTTCCAGGGAATCGGAAAGCACTTCTCCTTAAGGCAACGCTTAAACAGTTTCGTAAGTATGGGAGCAAGTTCTGGTTGAAGCTTTTTTAACACTATAATTGGGATGCCGTCAGGGCCAGTTGCTTTACTGGAATCAAGGTTCTTGATTAGCTTGGCGACCTCATGCACAGATATTTGTATGTTACCTATCGTGTTCTGTGTTATAGGAGGAAATATGGGGAGTTGCTGGCCAATGCAGAAGTGTGACACATAAACACGGACAAACTTAAAGTAAGACATATCAAGACCCTAGAATCATACACTACACTACACTTTTATAATATACTATATATGGTGCTGTATGATTCCGGGGGCCTCATATACAGGTAGAATAAGTTTTGCAGTTTCCACATTTTAATAATATATTTTTCTCTTTTTTTTTATATGACATTCTTACTTTTCAACAGTGTATTCCGCGGGAGGTAGCATATAGCATAATATATCGGGAAAAATTTCCTTCCTTAGACGTCTCCAACTTTAAAGTGCAAGTATTTAATTAAACATAGTTTTGGAAATTATCTTGAAATATATAAATAAAAATATATCTACAATAAAATAATGATGTTGCAATATTTCTTTTTTTTATTAAATCATTTCAACTTGAATATGTAAATAAAACAGCATATTTGTGAATCGATTATTAATGAAACAATTCCGTTCACATTTTATTTGCAATAGGGGATTGCAAACGACCCGATAACCTTACGGTATTTTCCATTGCATACGGCAAGTTACTTATACAAAATGCAATTTTTGTCGACACTTTTGAACCCTCGTCAATGATAAAATCAGCAAGATACCCTGGACACGAAGCAGTGTCAGCAGAGAATCGCAAACAATCAAAATATGCTTGTCTTTGTGTTTCAACTGATCGTCATGAAGACGAATGGAGCGATAGGCTCTACCACGCACAACTTTCTCAACAGCCTTGATCTATTAATAACGCGCTACACTGAGGTTCATCGTGCTTTACGAGCACTTGTCCATCGCCACTATTCGTGGAAAAGCATTGCGCCTGATCTTGGTCTACCATGCAAGCAGGGTATCGAATGAAACTTCCTGATATTTGCATATTGGTTTCGAAAAAGGACATTTTATTAATAAGTTATTATTTGCCTTTCATTAATCAATAAAACCACGAAAATAGATTATACTTTAATATTTGCAATGTCAAATTCAAAACAAAATAGTGATAGAAACCTATCCAATAAATGTTACCGCGACATTTAATGAGTGGGTTTCTATCACTATTAAAAACACTTATTTTTCACTTATCATCAAGCCATTGCCAAGACATAGGACATATCACGCGAGCATTTTTTTCTTCTGTTCGTGTAACGATATACACTACTTGTTTTACGAACCAAATAAACAGTTTACATTAAATAAAACCACCTAAAACATATCCAGGTAGGTAGAAGAGTAACTAACCTTGCCTTTCGTAACATTTATTTGTTATATATTTATTTTTTGACATTTTTTTTTAATCTCTGTGGATTCTAAACACACCCGATTTTTTTTACTGTCTTTTAGTTTTTAAAAAGAATTTAACTTATTAAAATTTAAAATCGTATTTAAAAAAATAACATTGTATTAATATTAATTATTTATCAAATAAATCGATAAATGAGTTTTTTTTTATTATTATTACAGCTTTCTCCTCTTTAACTGTATGTTGGTTAGTGTGTAAAAACCACATATCTTTGAAGGAAGACCGATGGAAAATGTTTTTTTTAACCCCGAAACAAATGATTTTAATGAGATTTCTTCTCAGCCTGTTGTCGTAATAGTAAATTAAATTTTTCATTCAGTTATTGATGACATATTTTTAGTTAATTTTCACTAATTTTAAAGAACTTTTAGCCCCAATCGTGAGTTTAGATATTATTTTACTCTTTTTTCTTAGTTTAAAAATATATATTTTATTAGGTATGCGAACTTCATTTTTGCCCTGATGACATACAATTATTTATTGTTGTTTGTTTTAATTAAAAAAATCATCGTTGGATTTTAAGTTGATTGTTTGACAATTGTTTATTGCCTAAATTCATGTTTCATATTTTGCAACATTTGATTGTTTTTCTCTTCAAGCATGCGTAATTTTACATGCATATTTTAAAAATTTATATCGAATAAAATTCAGGTTTACTATAAATCGAATCGTACTTCTTTTTTCTTCTTTTAAATGGACTTATAAGTAAGTAATGAACGTCTTTAAAACAACGAAATCTTTAATTACGTTTCACGCATAAACACAAAACTTTTCCGGTTTGAATTCTTTTTTAAAATTAATGAATAAGTTTCAGTACAAATCGTCGTGTTCCTTATTTCTCTCTTTTTTAAATGCAATTTTTAAGTTTTCTAATGTTTTTTGTAAACATTTTTGATTCATTATCGACAGATTAACTTTTAGACAGATCTTGCATGCTCGAACGTCAGCAATGACGTTATTTTTCAGCTTACGGGCCTTAATGACATATGAAGAAGGTCACAATCTGGGTCATTATAATTTTTCAGCAGTTTTCATCATTGTTATCCGTTGTATCTTCCCAGCAGTCCCTCTGATTTCAATATCTCTTATTCTTTCCTTAAAGATTTTCGATATTGTTCCTAGTGATCCTACTATTATTGGTGTTAGCTTTCTTTATCTTCCATATCATTTTCAGCTCTATGGTCAGCTCTGTTTATTTGTCCTACTTCTCTGTCTCCTTGATATTCATTTTGTGGTCTGTTGGAACGGCAAAATCTACGACCTGGCAAGACTTTTCCTTCTTGTTAACTATAATGACATCCGGTCTTCTTGTTTGGATGAGTTTATCTGTTTGTATATGCATGCATGTCAGACAAAAAAGACGGAGTACTGCTGCCACGTCTTGGCTGGAGCTGCTAAAAACAGCCTATCCTGCCTTGACAGAGTACAAAAAGTGCTCGTCCGAGCTCAAATCTCTGGCCCCCTCGCCAATCTCTCACGATAAACACGCGTCTAGCTAACACCACTGTTAGTAATTTTCCCCACTCTTTATCTGTGCCTAAATCAAAACGTAGATTCCATGAACAAAGCTTCTTTCTAAGAAGTGCACGCCTGTGGAATTATCTTCCGTTTGCCTGTTTCCCACCTGACTACAACTTGGATGTCTTCGTCCAACATAAACAAATTCCTGATGAATCGCCCCTTAAGTAAAACACTTTATCAAATCTCCAATACAAACTATTACTACGACACTATCCCATTGATTACTGTACACGCAATAACCCTTATCCCCGAGTGGCTTCCGGGCCTTGATGTAAAAAAAATGTCCCATAGGATTTTGTGACTTCTGTTTTCCAGTACTGCTGCCGGTTTGTGCTTGTACCATTTGTCTGGGCGTTCAAGATGCAGTTTTCTGCATACTTTTCATGTTTACTGCCTTCTCTACTTGATCGTGTCTTTTTTTATTATTATTTTTGTGCTAGTTTGCTTATTATGATCATGACACCCAGATTCTGTGTCTCACGTTGCGTATAATTTAGTTAATGCATAGTTCATGTTGCGGTGTTTGTGACAACAGCAAGGCCAGAATTTTTTTACCTATGGTTCTATCACAGGGATTGAGTTTACCTCCCATCTTGATGTGAGGTAATATGGATTATAACATATATATAAGACATGAACAGATATACAACACACACACATACACACACATACACTAAGTATAAGTTCTGATGAGTTCTTTTAAGAAATGTTGGTATATACGTCCCTCTCCCAATAGAATTGGTCCTGGATATGACCTTAAACTATATCCGATGGTGAGGCCCCAACTGGTGGGCTTTGGGGAGTGTGGAGCGCCCTTTAATTACCATTGCTCCCAGATCCACTCTGACCCCGACTGGTAGTACCTGTTAGGGTCCCAACTATGGGTCAAATAAAAAAACAAAAAACAAATATACTCTATTAAAAAAATTGTTCTTCAAAATCACTGGATTCGGCATTAAATAACCTGAAAAGGGTTGATATGCCGTAAAACAAAAACAACCAACCAACCAACCAAATAGAATTCATACTTTTAATTATAGTCATTTTAATTATTACTTTAATTATAGTCATTTTAATTATTACTTTAATTATAGTCATTTTAATTATTACTTTAAAATTTAGGGCTATTTCGTTGGATCATTAAAATAATCATTTTCTATGAAAAGAAATAAGACCTGATTCGTTTAAGCGACGGCTACTTTGGTAATTTGGTTCTTCCTAGAGCATCTTAACTCATCACTTTTTACAATGTGGAATTTAACCGAACAGGGATAAACTAAATACTGAGAGGGGTTTGTCTTCTTTTTCGCATCGATTAGTTTCGTTTCAATGATTTCAAGTAATGGATAGAGAATTAAATAGCAACGTTCTGATACATAGTAAGGTTCTGATACATAGTAATGATACAAATTCAAATGTTACTTGAAACCTACTGCTTTTAAAAATACACTAGTGTTAAGAATTCTTTACTGTTTTGTTTGAAACCTGCCTTATTCTAGGGAAAGTTTAGAATATTAGCAACGTTTTTCTCCACATGAAAATAAAAAAATTTTTTTTTTAAATTGAGTAATTACTTTGCCGTCCATGATAATTTAAACATGTATAAGCTGATTATTTAAAAATTAATATTGTGTTGGACTTTTACGTACACGGTGTCATAAATATCTAACCAAAACAGTGAAAAGAATTTTAGTATTAATTCTTATCAGATTTTCCACATGTATGCGAACAAAAGAATTAAACATTACAAACAAAAATATAACAATATTTTAAAAAAATATATATAACGATCTGACAAGCAAGCAATAAAACAAAAAACAAAAACAAATAAAAACCAAAATAATAACAAGTAAATGATAACAAGACATACCAACAATTACAAAAAATATTACAAGTAAACAATAAAAAATATTAAAAAGTAAAGAAAAGAAAATAATAAGTGAATAAAACAAGTAAATAATAAAATAAATTTACAATAATCAAACAATAAAACAAAAAATAAAACAATAGTTTCACAAGTGAACAATAAAATAATTTAACAAGTGAACAATGAAATGATTTCACAAGTGAACGATAAAATGATTTCACAAGTGAACAATAAAATGATTTCACAATTGAACAATAAAATGATTTCACAAGTGAACAATAAAATGATTTCACAAGTGAACAATAAAATGATTTCACAAGTGAACAATGAAATGATTTCACAAATGAACAATAAAATAATTTCACAAGTGAACAATAAAATAATTTCACAAGTGAACAATAAAATGATTTCACAAGTGAACAATAAAATGATTTCACAAGTGAACAATAAAATAATTTCACAAGTGAACAATGAAATGATTTCACAAGTGAACAATAAAATAATTTCACAAGTAAACAATAAAATAATTTCACAAGTGAACAATAAAATAATTTCACAAGTGAACAATAAAATGATTTCACAAGTGAACAATAAAATGATTTCACAAGTGAACAATAAAATGATTTCACAAGTGAACAATAAAATAATTTCACAAGTGAACAAAAAATAATTTCACAAGTGAACAATAAAATAATTTCACAAGTGAACAATAAAATAATTTCACAAGTGAACAATAAAATAATTTCACAAGTGAACAATAAAATGATTTCACAAGTAAACAATAAAATAATTTCACAAGTAAACAATAAAATAATTTCACAAGTGAACAATAAAATAATTTCACAAGTGAACAATGAAATAATTTCACAAGTAAACAATAAAATAATTTCACAAGTGAACAATAAAATAATTTCACAAGTAAACAATAAAATAATTTTACAAGTGAATAATGAATTGATTTCACAAGTAAACAATAAAATAATTTCACAAGTGAACAATAAAATGATTTCACAAGTGAACAATAAAATAATTTCACAAGTGAATAATGAAATGATTTCACAAGTGAACAATGAAATAATTTCACAAGTAAACAATAAAATAATTTCACAAGTGAATAATAAAATGATTTCACAAGTGAACAATAAAATAATTTCACAAGTAAACAATAAAATAATTTCACAAGTGAATAATGAAATGATTTCACAAGTGAACAATAAAATAATTTCACAAGTGAACAATAAAATAATTTCACAAGTGAACAATGAAATAATTTCACAACTAAACAATAAAATAATTTCACAAGTGAACAATAAAATGATTTCACAAGTGAACAATAAAATAATTTTACAAGTGAATAATGAAATGATTTCACAAGTAAACAATAAAATAATTTCACAAGTAAACAATAAAATGATTTCACAAGTAAACAATAAAATGATTTCACAAGTGAACAATAAAATAATTTCACAAGTAAACAATAAAATAATTTCACAAGTGAACAATAAAATAATTTTACAAGTGAATAATGAAATGATTTCACAAGTAAACAATAAAATGATTTCACAAGTAAACAATACAATAATTTCACAAGTGAACAATAAAATAATTTCACAAGTAAACAATAAAATGATTTCACAAGTGAACAATAAAATAATTTCACAAGTAAACAATAAAATAATTTCACAAGTGAACAATAAAATAATTTCACAAGTAAGCAATAAAATAATTTCACAAGTAAACAAAATAATTTCACAAGTGAACAATAAAATAATTTCACGAGTAAACAATAAAATAATTTCACGAGTAAACAATAAAATAATTTCACAAGTAAGCAATAAAATAATTTCACAAGTAAACAATAAAATAATTTCACAAGTAAACAATAAAATAATTTCACAAGTAAACAATAAAGTAATTTCACAAGTAAACAAACAATAAAATAATTTCACAAGTAAACAATAAAATAATTTCACAAGTAAGCAATAATATAATTTCATAAGTAAACAAAATAATTTCACAAGTAAACAATAAAATAATTTCACAAGTAAACAATAAAATAATTTCACAAGTGAACAATAAAGTAATTTCACAAGTAAACAAACAATAAAATAATTTCACAAGTAAACAAAATAATTTCACAAGTAAACAATAAAATAATTTCACAAGTAAACAATAAAATATTCAAAAAATCAAACAATAAAATAATGCAGAATATCCCACTTGAAAGAAACTCGATCTCGCTAATCTTTCTCTTATAGACCAACTGACACCACAAGACAAAATTAAATTATTTTTCCAACAAGATGGCGCAACATGCCACACGATTCACAGATCACTGACAGGAGTTCATGACATGTTTACGAACGAGAGAATAATAAGCAAAAGGTTATGGCCACCATGAACAAAAGGGTTATGCAAATAATCGTCGCAATCTAAACCAATTAAAGAAGAATAATGCTATCAGGAGAATCACCACAGAAGATCTACAGGCAGTACCTGTAAACGTTTTTAAACGCGCCCAGAAATACATAGATGTCAACGGGGAGCACTTCCAGCATCTTTTTTTTAACACTACAGGTAATTAAAACTATGAAAGAGTGTTCGTCCTTTCTACTACATTTTATGCGCTACTTTTAAGTGGGACACCTTGTATTAGAAGTAAAAAAAACAGTAATCAGCAAAGCAGTATTACATATAAGCAATAAAAATAAAACAATACTGCAAGCAAACAATAAAACACCATAACAATGTAACGAGTCAAAATTAACACAATATTACGTGCAAACAATGTTGCAAGTAATCAACAAAACCAGCATCAATACAACAATGTGTCTTTGTAGCATTCAACTTACAAATTGATTAAAATAAATATAAGTCACATAATGTAACTGTGATTTGAACAATACTTACATTGGCATCTTAGTCCAGTGTAGCCCGCCACACAGTAGCATCTGTATGATGCCAAATGTCGTGTACATGTGCCGCCATTAAAACAACGGTAAAACCTGCAATCAGTACCTGAAAAAAAAATCATAAGTGCTGTTTGGATATTTACATGAGATTCCTTAATCAATATTTAAATTATATAGAAAAAAAGGCAAGCATGAAAAGTAATATGGTTAAGATTAAACTTAGAAAAGTAAAAGTACTAGTTGTTAAAACTGGAAAAGAAAAAGAAAAGATATTCTTGTAAAAAACATAACTTTATAACTTAAAATATTGCAACATTAAGCATTTTATTTAGAAATTCACTTAACATTATTCTTAATTATATGGTGAAAAGATGGTTCTCCCAAGTGTTCCAGATATTGGTGTGCTGTCTTTCACGCCGCAAAATCGCCTGTACACCCACGCAAGATTATGCTTTATATCTGGTGGACAGGTCGTCAAGTAGTTCATCATTAACTACTACTAACAGGGCAAATGATCACCGGAGATCTTTACTCACAGAAATTGAAACGCGTGCAAGAGACATTTCGCCAGAAGAGCAAGCACTGACGAATCGTAGAGGAGTGCTTTTTCTCCATGGCAGCACTAAGCTGTATGTCGCGCCCGTGGTTGAGGATACCATACAGCAATTTAGGTTGGAGACTTTGTGCCATCCAGCTTATTAGCCTGGCCTTGCGCCATCCGATTGCCACTTCTTACACTCCCGAGATAATCATCTTCGTAGGAAATCCTTCATCAATAAAGTAGACTTGCGACAAAACTTTAACGGACGTTTTTGCGTCCAAACTTTCCAAGTTCTTCCGCAACAGGATTAAACAGCTGGAGACGTTGGTAAAAGATGCTGGATGTTGATGACGATTACTTCGAAAGCTAACTCTAAATTACACATACTGTGAAGCGTTTTCATTTTCTTTCTTTTAAAATGAACTTTTATTTTTGGTATATCTTTAAATTGATTTCTGAAATAACTTTAAATATTATACCGGCGTTGTTCTTGTGGCATATTAAAAAAAACAAACTAATAAGCTCAAATTGTTAATTCAACAACTACGATTTTAATCATCCTACAACAACTGTTTCCGACTCGTTCAAATAGATGGCTTAATCACAATTTAAGAACATTAGAAGAGATATAAAATAGTTTTGTCTATAGTCAAGATTGTCATGTTCTTTTTTACTTCCGGTTTTTATTTGTTTGGCTGAATAATTAGACATGGCCCAGCAATCAAGAAAACCATTCCTAACGCAGCGAAGTTGGGAGGAGTTAACGTTATTTGAGAGGAAGGTAATTATTAATCAGAATGGAACATATCTTGATTGTCCATGTCTTCCAAGTAAAAAATAAACAAACAATTTTGACGATAACCGAATTTTTGCTTCTCCTGATTCAAACTTCTAAAACGTTGTATTTTATTGTTACTTGATGAGTTTATTTGTATCCCTTCTCTTTGGCGGGTAGCAGAAAGAAACATATATGCTTGGATCGAATTTTAAAATTTTAAAACATTTTGAAAGAAACATGCATAATTTTGAGTTGCTTTTTTGTGTTAATATAATTTGAACATAATAACCGCATACACATGTCTCAGTTTCCTTCCGTTTTTACTTCATTTTTTTAAATGAATTTTAACGTTACTTTTAATACCAGGCAACGCCGGGTACATATTCTAGTTTTAATTATAACACGGCTAATCTTGCCGCATGACTTTTAACTGATAGAACTTAAATTTCAAATTAAATTGCTCGTTTTAATATACACGAATATATTTAGTAATTTGATGTGTTATTTTTCCTCTATGTTTATGTGAAATCATCGAAGGAAGAAAAGTAAAGATTTACTTTGCAGAATAAAATAAGGAATTGATATTTCCGCCTTATCTAATTAAACTACTTAATTATATATATTAGATTATTCAGCTGTTGTTTCGATCTAATTTCTGAACCGATGGAACTTGAATTGGACAAAACTACTGTGATAGGAGATAGATTCAATATTATCAGAGAGCACTGTAGAATGAAATATATGAGAAACCATTTTTGAAACGAAATTCAAATTTCAGTAAACGAAACTGATATAAAAAATATTTCGGACAAATCAAGCCTTCATCAATAAGTTATAGGCATTTTTTTCCTTTATTATTTTTTGTCATCTATAATGGTGAACGCCGAATATAGCTATTCTCTTCTGGTGTCAAATGAAGACGGCTTTTAATGTTTTGAGTTTGTGCAGAGAGAACATTACCGACGTGTGTAATAGATTCAATAATTTTACACCAGAAATTACAGTAAAATGAAAACTATAAAGAATCTTTTTGAAAACTAAATTCTGTGCTAGAAGATTATTTTTAATAAATTAAAACAATATGAACTAATTGTTTCGGCCAACTTAAGCCTTCATCAATAAGTAATTTTTTAAATACCTGCAATCAGTACCCAAAAAAGAAAACAAACAAAAAAAAAGACCGAAACATGGACATTATTTTAGTATTAAAAATATATTCCTTTTATCAATATTTCAACGAATAAGCAAAATCTAAATCCTGGAACGAACAAGAAATAAGATGGGGCATTCTTAGAATATTGGCTAAAGGTCAGGTCCATTAGAGGTGACGTCAGCAAACGTCACGTTTATTAAATCCAACAATCATCATTTTGTAGTTGTATGATAATTTAAACGTCTTTTTTAAATATTAAAAAAAGCATTCTGGTATTCCCATATTCCTCGAATACAATTAGAATGCCCCATTGAATTTAAATGGAATGCACTTTTATGTTTAAAATCTAGTGTATTATGTTAGAATTAGTTGGTGGTTAGAAATGAATCAAGAAGTGGTGGTGGTGTAGAAATAATTATACCTGTCAAGGAAGTAACACGGTGACGTGAAGTGAGAGTACTTAATGGATAGAGAGTGAAACTGTCTGGTACATTTTTTTAGGAATACGTATTTGGGAGAGGCAGTTTGTTTGGAATAAATAAAATAATTTTAAAATGGGGATGAAATGTATACATAGTTGCGCGAAACACACTTTATGAAATACTGTAACTGATGAATGGAAAGATTTGATTAAGAAATGTTCGCTTGTTTTCATATTGAAAATGTAAATTTATGGAAGTCTCTGGCCCATTTTATTAATATAGTAAATCAAATTTATGGTTTTGTTCAAATATTAAATGCAATTATGAGAATGGACCGAAGATTCACGTATTTTTACGAAAAATAAATATTAGTTTAGTGATTAACTACACTCGAAAGGGAACATTATATTAGTAAATTCATTTACAAGCTATTCATTTTTACATGATAAGTGTTTATTTAAAATGTGGTTTAAAAATCAAGTTCGTAACATATAAATCGAACATATGTTAACAATAATGTAACAATACGATATCCAGCGATAATTACTGTTTTTTTTTTTTAATATTAAAAAGCTGAATTTGTAGATGAAACAAAATATATTCCGAGTTGATTAATCACATAACAATTCACTTTACATCTTTCAAATTAATATTTTTGAAATTATTCGAATGTGTATGAAAAACTAAAACTAAAACAGTATCGAAAGAAAACGATACATAGTACATGTTCACACGGGACCCACACGTTGTATGCAGTCTACGTCGCAAAGGAACATAAGACAAGTAATAACTCGGTTTCTGTATTTTTGTTACATCGACACTTATTTCCTCATTCTCCCATCACGCGTGACTTCCCGTTACGGGTGTAACGTCACTCACGTCTCAAACGTGATCGACTCTCCTTTTTATAGTCGTCTTTTTTCTTTACCGTTACGTCATTTCGCATACGACTCGGTATTTGTGTGTTACAAAAGAAAAAGATGACAACACAACGAAACAGACTGAAATTATTCAAAATTAAAATGGAATAAAATAAGTGTTAGTTAAATAATGTAATTGAATTTTCAATAAAACTTACGTCCGCATCGCGGACCAGTATAACCTCGTCGGCAAATGCACTTATATGAGCGTCCAAATGATCTGCAAATGCCGCCATTAAAACAGCGTAAAAATCTGCAATCAATAACTGAAAGAAAAAAAAACAACAACAACATCATAACAATTTTTTTAATATAATTTTTTTTTTATAATCAATATTTCAACGAATAAGTTCCATGACTAAGAAAAAGTTTAAACACTAACAAACAGTGAACAAGTACGAATACTATTGAGATGCCATTTATATTTATTAAAGACAAATGTCAACGTTCACAATAGGGATCCACAAAATATTCAACAACTAAGGGAGTTCTGCAAAGAAGAATAGCGCAAAATACCGGCAAATCTTTGGAAAACATGTGTGCAACTATAGAAAGCGACTGGAAGCTGTTGAACGCAACCAAATATTAAGTCAATGTATCCAACACTTTTGCGTTTGTGAATTTATATTTTTCCTTAAATATAAACAGTCTAAACTTTGATTTTGTAATTACTACCCCGAATATTAGTTAGAATAGTAATAGGAATATACTGACCAAATGTTTGGTAAAATCTTAAACCTTAATTCGAGTTATGAATAAAAAATAATGTATCCAATACTTTTGCGTGGCATTGTATATATATATATATATATATATATATATATATATATATTGTTATTGTTGTTATTTTTCAAGTGATAACTACGGTTAATATTGGCGCCGCCTCGGAGCTCATTTTTTTATTTACTTAGAAAGTCGCCCTTTTTAATTTGGACGTACATAACATTTTTATTTATTTTATTATTTTTAAAACAGTAATCTACGTACACGCGTGTTTCAAGGTTTTTACCTCTCATCAGCGTAGTTTAACTGTTTCTAGGGATCGAACCTCAGACCATGTTTACCACAGTCTGGTGCCTTAACCGTTAGGCCATTATACTGTTTATTTTTATCGCTTATAAATTTAGATTTTGTTATTGTTGTTATTTTTCAAGCGATATATATATATTATACTTGTTTATTGTTATATAAACATGCTCACATCCCGCTGCTACAAATAGCCATTTGTTTCAATCAAACAACAGATATCATCAGGCAGCGACTTGACTATTCAAAAGTTCAATGAAGTTCATTGAACTTTTGAATAGTCAAGTCGCTGCCTGATGATATCTGTTGTTTGATTGAAACAAGTGGCTATTTATAGCAGCGGGATGTGAGCATGTTTATATAACAATAAACAAGTATTATCAGCTCTTTTTATTGAGCACTATCTAACAACCTCGTTGAATTCATTAGGCCATTACTTTTGAATAAAAAAACCCGAGTATATATATATATATATATATATATATATATATATATATATATATATATATATATATAAAGCTCTTTCAGTCTCTGACAGACTATGGATACCCACATAGGGGGTGCTTGCGCGTGAAGTTTTTGTGGCAAGAGGTACTCAATCTCCAACTGCACCTCTCCTGGGTCGACATTGTTAAATACGAATGGCAAGTGAAGTGTATGTACAGGACGACTGGAAATAAATGCCGAGATAAGCAGAGAGAACATGGAGCGCCTCGAATTCCCAAATGGTCACCGATCTGGTACTTACCAGGCTAAACTTCGGTGATCTGACGAGAACTGGTGTGTCCACGCGATTATATATATATATATATATATATATATATATATATATATATATATGTGTGTGTGTGTGTGTGTGTGTGTGTGTGTGGAATCAAATATCCTCTTGCTGTTATTTCCGATCATTTGGAATTTTGTCTCCTCTCCATCAAGGCCAGAGTTTTGAAGGAAATATATATATTTTTTATGATGGGATATATATATATATATATATATATATATATATATATATATATATATATATATATATATATATAAGTGAAAGTGTGTGTCTGTGTACATTTCCCTACGCAATAACTCTGTCAATTTTTAGTGTACAGACTCGAAATTTGATATACAGGGTACTGAGTTTTGGGAAAATCGATGTGATCGGGTTTCGGCCAGAAATTTGGTGATCAAGGGGTCAATGTTCAACAGTTTGACCTTTGAGAACTCTACCAAACTCCTCCAACAATTTTGGGTCTAAACACTTGACGTTTTAGATATTGGTTACTTGGACATGGATCTAATGTAATAACTTGATTTTAGCCTAAAACAATAAATATTCACATTAGGGGTCAAAGTTAAAAAAAAAATTACCGTTTTTTTTTTTTGCTCAGCATACACCTGCAAACACCCGGGCAACGCCGGGCACCCATGCTAGTATATATATATATATATATATATATATATATATATATATATATATGTGTGTGTGTGTGTGTGTGTGTGTGTGTGTGTTTATTTGTTTTTGTTAGTGATACTCTTTGAATAAATTTGATTATTTATACGAATGTGGATTTTTACCTAAATGCCATTTGGATATAATTTTTCCTTTGGCTAATTTGGTATCCCCTTAATGGGGAGCGGCATATATATTATTTTTAAAATATAATTATCCACTGACACGTGTTTCTGCGTCTACGACTCAAAGTGACTGAATCTAGCGAGATTCGAAAACGGAACCCCATGATATCACACAAATATCTAAAGAAAATGATATCAAACGATATCGCAATAAAACAAAAGCACAAGAAAACGATGTCACAGTAAAACGAGGTCAAAAGTAAACGATATCACAATAAGAAATATCTAAAGAAAACGATATTAAAATAAACGATATCGCAATAAAACAAAATAAAAAATAAACGATAGAAAACGATATCACAATAAAACAACATCAAAATAAACGATATCACAATAAAACAGCATCAAAATAAACGATATCACAATAAAACAGCATCAAAATAAACGATATCACAATAAAACAGCATTAAAATAAACGATATCACAATAAAACAGCATCAAAATAAACGATATCACAATAAAACATCAAAATAAACGATATCACAATAAAACATCATCAAAATAATCGATATCACAATAAAACAACATCAAAATAAACGATATCACAATAAAACAGCATCAAAATAAACGATATCACAATAAAACAGCATCAAAATAATCGATATCACAATAAAACAACATCAAAATAAACGATATCACAATAAAACAAAATCAAAATAATCGATATCACAATAAAACAAAATCAAAATAAACGATATCACAATAAAACAAAATAAAAAAATAAACGATAGAAAACGATATCACAATAAAACAACATCAAAATAAACGATATCACAATAAAACAGCATCAAAATAAACGATATCACAATAAAACAAAATAAAAATAAACGATATCACAATAAAACATCAAAAGTAAACGATATCACAATAAAACAACATCAAAAGTAAACGATATCACAATAAAAAATATCTAAAGAAAACAATAAACAATATGAAATAACGTGACATGTCTGAATTTTTCAAACATAGAATTGAATAAAAAAAAACATTAAAGTTAATAAGTAAAGTTAAATAATGTAGTTGAAGTTTCAACAAAACTTACGTTCGCATCTTGTTCCAGTGTAACCTGACCGACAAATGCATTTGTTTGAGAGTCCAGTTGATCGACAGATCCCACCGTTATAACAGCGGAAATACCGACAATCAGTAACTGCCAAAAAAAAAAAAAAAAAAGAAAAAAAAGACAAAAAAAACAGCAACAATGAAATAAACAAACAAAACAGAACAATTGTTTTAATATGAAAAAAAAAACATTCTTTCAATTCTATTGTCAAATCTTTTAAAGAAATATTTATATATTTCTTGTAAACAGAAAAAAGAATAACCATTATTTTTGTTTCGAATTGTAAAGACAATTATAAAAATTTGTATTATTTGGATTCATTGGATTACTGTTCTCATCTTTAGTGTGATTTTCACAACATTTCGATGTAACCTTCGATTTTCTTCAGGTGTATCTTGTCGAACTCGCAAATGTTTGTGTCGAACTCGGGAATTTGGACGGAATAACTGGACAGAGGTCCTAAATAATTCGCAATTGTACTTTTTCTCCCGTACTGAAGATTTAACCTTCAACCTTCAGGAGAATATTTTTACAATTGATTTTTTCAAGTATTCTAATAACTACGCTATCGGTCCGCAAGGACAAGTATTCAAAAAGAAAAGTGTATGTTTTGCTTGCGTTAAATAATAAATATCGCGGTTTATCAGGGATTTCAAAGGCTAAACTTCGTTTATTATTTTATTTTTAATAATTTTACATATTTATTTAGACACAAAAAAATCAAGAAATTCAAAAAATATTTTTATATATAATAGTAATATGCATACATATGTATATACATATTAATATGTATATACATATTAATATGTATATACATATTAATATGTATATACATATTAATATGTATATACATATTAATATGTATATACATACTAATATGTATATACATATTAATATGTATATACAGTACCACGCAAAAGTATTAGATACATTACATTTTTCTTCAGAACTTTAATTAGTGTTCAAGATTTTACCTAAAATTTGGTCAGTATATTCCTATTACTATTCTAACTAATATTTGGGGTAGTAATTACAAAATTAAAGTTAAGAAAGTTTATATTAAAGGAAAATTATAAATCAACTAACACAAAAGTATTGGATACATTGACTTAATATTTGGTTGCATAGCCTTTATTGCGTTTAACAGCTTCAAATCGCTTTCTATAGTTGTACACATGTTTTTTTTTTGCAAAGATATGCAGGTATTTTGCGCCATTCTTCTTTGCAGAACTGTTCTAGTTGTTGAACATTTTGTGGATTCCTCTTGTGAACATTGGTCTTCAATATTTTCCACAAATTTTCAATTGGGTTGTGGTGTCACGTGATCGACCTGAGAAAGCGAATTGCCCCTCATTGGGGAGCCGGGTATGCTAAGATAGCTTTAATAGATCCCGGGGAACGAAAGATATCCCAAAGACTTAAAGTAAGAGGTATAGATGTATATTTTAGTTCATTGTCAAAAGAATATATATATATATATTGCTTTATTGTTTGGAAGTCAGAGATATATTTTGTTATTCAAAATTGACGACAGGAAATGTTAGAACAATGGCTTGAGATCATCTGGCCTGACGAGTCAGTGCCAGCGGGTTCTGACTGACAGCCGATGACCCCTGGGGTCATGGGAATTGAATGTTGATTTTGGCCCAAGATTTCAAAATCTCGACTATAAGTCGAGCTGCACAAATATATGTTGTGAAGTAGAATAGAATTCAAGCGTCTGTTGTCCTTGTCTGCGTGAATTTTTTTTTTATTGGTTTTCAGCATACTAGATTCAATGTGACGCCTCTCGAAGTACCAGACGATACGAGCCGAGTTTTACGAAGTTTTCGAAGATCAGGGGTCCCAACGTAACTTTACCAGAGAGGGTGTTACAGTGGTCTTGAGACTGACTGGGCCAAACAAGAACGTCAATTTCGTTATTTCTAAGCCATTCTTTGGTTAGTTTAGCAGTATGCTTGGGATCATTGCCCTACTGAAACACAAAATTGCTATTATGTTTCAACAAATCAGCAGATTTCTGGAGATTTTTCTCCAAAATCTCCCTGTACATACGTCCATTCACTCTACCCATTGATGATTTCTAGTTCACTAGTACCTTTGAATGAAAAACACCCCCATAATATAATCGAACCACCGCCAAACTTTACCGTAGGAATGGTATTCTTTTTGTTATAGGCGGTGCCATTTTTACGCCATACATGTGTTGCTGTGTTTCTTCCAAAGATTTCGATTTTCGTTTCGTCTGACCAGATTACCTTGTTCCAAAATTCTTGGGGTTGTTCCCTATATGTTTTAACATAATTCAAACGTGATCTGACATGTTTAAGCTTCAATAATGGAACTTTTCTTGGGGACCTTGATACAAAACCTGCACGATTTAGAACTCTACTTATTGTATCCTCGCTCATTTTAATCCCAGCTTCTCTGAGGTCTGTTTAATTTCACCACGAGTAAAAAAAGGGGTTTTTGTACCTTTCTGCTTACCCACCTTGATTTTTTTTCGTTTAATTTTCTTGGCCGACCACATCTTGGAAGACTTGCAACAGTTCACCAGGGTTTTTAAACTTTCTAATAACGTTTCCAACTGTACTCAGTGGTAGACTAAGTTCCCTTTATATTATTCGATACCCTTTTCCTTCTTTGTGCTTATCAATGATTTTTTGACGAATGTCTATTGACAACTCTTTAGTTTTAGGCATTTTCATAAATGAACTGGTTGACTTTGAAGGAGTGAACCTAAACTGGAAGAATTTTATAAAATTATTTTAATGTAAAGCTCTCTGATTGGTCAGTCATAACTCGTTTGCATTATTGCAACACGCTAAGCAAAAGTCATTTAAATTTATTTCAGAAAAAGAATTTTTTAAAAGTGTATCCAATACTTTTGCGTTTGTTAATTCATATTTTTCCTTAAATATACACTTTCTAAACTTTAATTTTGTAATTACTACTCCAAATATAATTTAGAATAGTAATAGGAATATACTGACCAAATTTTAGGTAAAATCTTGAACCCTAATTAAAGTTCTGAAGAAAAATGTAATGTATCCAATACTTTTGCGTGGCACTGTATATATATATATATATATATATATATATATATATATATATATACACATAGTGTATCAAATTATTAACGAGTATACATTTTTTAAAATATTTAAGGAACGAGTGAAACTATAAAACTTTGAAAAAGTGCTTACAATACTATTCAGCTACGCCAGTTAAAAAATAAAAATATTTAAAGCAGTATTAGTATGGCAGAAAATAGGAATATCTGTTTATTTCAGTGTGTCAAGTTATTAACGAGGTTGATAAAAAAACACAATATACCTATAACTTGTTTGTTGAAATAATATTTAAACATTAAATGAACTAGGAAAATTCCTTAGAACACAATAACTACATAGCAATTTCTACGTTGACATGATTGGCATATGCGATTCATTTTTTTATGAATGACTTGGAAAAGACGTTGGTCCACAAAATTAGTCAAATTTGTGATTTCGTCAAAAGTTATCCCTCGAGATACCTCTTGAAGAGCATCCCACAACTCATCTTTGCTCTTAAATTGGCGTCCACTTGCATAGAGGCGTCGCTTCATGATACTCCATAGGTTCTCAATTGGATTAAAATCTGGTGAATTCGCAGGTCACTCCATCTTCCGTAGCTCAGAGAACCCCAGTTCTTGCAAATATTTTTTGCTTTTGTTTGCTGCACGCGAAGGAGTATTATTTTGCAAAAAATTATGGTTCTTATCAACGTCAACCTTTGCGTCTTCAGCCATGCTCCTTCAGAAAAACATGTAAGCATTTGACGTCATTTTTACGCCTTCTGAGACTCTCCATGGGCCAACTAAAGTATTTCCGATAATCCCAGCCCAAATCATTATCACACCACCACCTTGCTGGCGCCTTAAACGCTGATGATGATGTCGTCCATCTAGGACCCATCGCTTGCTCCATCTGGGCCATCAAGAGTGACACACACTTCATCCGTGAACAAAACTTTGGAAAAATCCCTTTTTGATGTTGTCCTCTGCCCATTTCAATCGGTTTTGTATGTGGTGTTGCTTTAACAGACTTTGGCACTTCTTTCAGAAGGCGACATCAAGTACTTTTTGAGACATTCTTCAATCCGGCTTGGTCAAAGACTTCTCGAGAATCGAGAGAGAAGGGTACCCATCCTCCAATGTGGAATGATGTCAAAATACTGGATACATAAGAAAGATGGCGGATCAGAAAATTTAAAGAAGCAGCACATATGGTAGAAAATAATATCATTAGCCGTCCTAGTATAGAATTTAACCGCATTTGGATTCCTCTAATTATAAATTCACAGGAGAAAAATGGAAAAATAGCAAAAAAAAAAAAAAAAAATGCCCAACACAAGGGAGATAATTTAACAAAAAAAACTTCTTCCCTTGGAGATGTCTCCCTTGCATTGTGTTTCAAAAAAAAAAAAAAAACGAGAATACGCGTGGAATGTCGTAAAACGTTTTATTCACTAATAAAACCTTTAAGAAATATCTTAGTGGCCCCTGAAGATTGGATTTTCTTTATGATTTACGGATACAGCCTCAAACCCACGGTTCGAACTCTTGCAATGCAGAGCTAACCCTTTTTTTCCTTAGTAGAGAAAAGGAAACGGGAATTTCACACCCGGGGAAGGTCGTAGGTTACCACGACCGGAACGTTGTGCCAATAACACCCAAGTTAAGAATAATTGTCCGAGTAACCAAAACAATACAAACATTCACATCGCATCTAAAAATTCAGAGTTGCAGATTAGAAATACTTTTTAAATTCATTATTACCAATAAAAAACGTAGCATATAGTCTTCATATAATCCAATCTTAATAATTTTATTATTATGACTTTACACAAACACTGACTGATGCATTGTATGAAAATTATATGAACATACATTTATTCATACATACCAATGAATGGACATTCAAATATTACTTTAAAATATCACGTTTTAAACATAAAGGTTTTTGAGAAAATTATAAATAGGAAACAAAAATAACGAAAGGTAACTGGCCTACCTCTGCACAAGCTTTATAAAATCGTTTCTTTTTTGTTTTGAAACTTTTTTCATATCCTATGAGAACTCGTAGAATGTTAGCAACGTTTATTTATGGATCTTTGTAATATTGTATAGCTAAAGACTAGAATGCATTTTAATACAAAAAAATATTTTAACGTTTCTTGAAGTGAGATTTGATTATTTTAGCCCTGGTCAATTGAAGAATAAAGAAATTAAATATTTACAAAAACTGTAAAAAAAAAAAAAAAAAAAATTAGAAAATAAAAATGTTATTAACCTGATGTTGAACTATTTGAACGCAGTTAAAGTGAAAAATAATATAATCAAATATTAATAAAATTAATATTTATGAAAATTGTATTTTTGCAAATTATTTGAGGTATGATATTTACGAGTTTCAATCAAATAAGACGCCATGATTGGTTCTTTTTTCTATTTTGGAGCAGAAAATGTTTCGCATCACAATTAAATTATGGCAATACATTTTCATTTTCTTTGAACAAACCATTTTTTTTTTTAATAAGAAAATATAGAATTACAAGCACATTGTAAATATTTTAATTCCGCACTTACATCGGACAATAATTAAATATTTATGAACATTGTAAATAAAACAAAAAAAAATGAATGTAAGAAAACAGTTTAATTTTCAGCTTCATTTGATTTCTTGCTCAATCGATCCTCTTTTTCTTGTGGATATCTTTTAATGGAGGACGAACCTCTGGCTTTCTACATTTTCCAACCATCTTCAGAATACGCCATGAAGTTGATCTTACACATCAGAAAGCCAGCATTTTCAAAAACTTTTTTGCTAGTTTCCAAAGGGTTATGGCGGACTTTTCTCTTGATCCTACTCATGGCTCAATGCGACGTGGGTGATTTCTTGCGAATTTTCCCTTCATGTCCGTTGCATAGTTCAGGATGTATAACATTTTTAAAAAATTATTTGGCTGTTTCTAAAGTATATATCTTATTACAAGTCCTTTGGAAATTTAAGACTTCTCAGATGAAATCAACTCCCATTTATATTTCATCTTGCATATAAAGTTAGAACGCTGAAACAAGCTGCAATTACACCGAATTGACTGCTGTTTATTTACTGTTACGCAAATTAGCTTAAAATTTTAGATATGCACACGTGTTAGTTAAAATAGAGGCAAACTAAACAGTTATGAAACTTGTAGTTTTTCAAAATATTTAAGAAGCTATGAGTGAACGTTTCTTGTTTCACGATTTGCATCACAAATTCAATGATAACAATATATTCTCATTTTCTTTAAACAGACCATTTTCAATATAAAAATATAGAATTACGAACATTTTGTAAATATTTAAATTTCGTATTTACACTATGTGTATTAACATCGAGTTAAATAATATAATTAAAGTTTTAAAACAACTCACATTGGCATCTTAGTCCAGTGTAACCACGCCGGCAATAGCATTTGTATGTGCGTCCATATGGCCTACATATTCCACCATTTAAACACCTGTCAAACTTGCAAATACGACCTGAAAAAAGAAAAAACGAATTAATTATCTCTTTTGAAAATGTATTCTTGGGATATTGCTGTGTTGTGTCCACTTTACAGATAATGAACTCTTCCACTTATAAAGACTGTGAGATTAAACCTCCTTGAGAAAGCGCACTAGTTATACACAAGTTTTACATTAGTCGGACTGGCGTATAACTACATTCTTTATTTATTGTATTTGCTTCTCTGTTTTTTATTTATATATATATATATATATATATTATGGAGGCCAGGCGCGAACGCAGACCCCACAATTTTATTATACCATCCCTATTTAAGTTAAAACATACTTATCAAAGTATTCTTATGTACATCTATATCAAAAACACTTGTAAACGTCTTTTTTTTTAATTTTTAAATTTGTTATTTCAATACTTTGTGAACCAGGCGCATACGCAGATCGCACAATTTTAATGAATCATCATTATACCAGATCAGACATACCCATTCCTGTGTCTCGATACATCTACTATCATTATATGTGATCAGTTTGCTATAATAGTCAACCATATAGGAGCCTATTCGTGACCAGACACACACGCAGACGTTCAGCTTTATATATATATATATATATATATATATATATATTAAATTGTAATTCAATGAATTTCAAAAAACTCTCATTGAAATGAAATGAAGTGGTTGAGTTTCATATCAAAGAATTTTTATTATTCTAAGCAAGACAAAGAATGTTTTAGAAAGTTTATCTCCTTAACCTATAGGGTTTCGATGTCTACCATCTCATCAGAGGAGTGAAAATATTAGCAAATAGTTATAAAGGTATGCACCCTATTTGCTAAAGTCAGTGAGACATGGAAAGTCAAAGTGAAAACATTATATTTATCAGAACTTCTGATAAATATAATGTTTTCACTTTGACTTTCCATGTCTCACTGACTTTAGCAAATAGGGTGCATACCTTTATAACTATTTGCTAATATTTTCACTCCTCTGATGAGATGGTAGACATCGAAACCCTATAGGTTAAGGAGATAAACTTTCTAAAACATTCTTTGTCTTGCTTAGAATAATAAAAATTCTTTGATATGAAACTCAACCACTTCATTTCATTTCAATGAGAGTTTTTTGAAATTCATTGAATTACAATTTAATTTATTTGCTCTATCTTGAATATCGAGCAATTCTCGTTTAGATGGGATAACTTATAGAATATTACTGCCAGTAATATTTTGTAAACCTACAATCTCACGTTTACATAACCACTGATTGCTAAATAAAAACTACTCCGAAGTATATATATATATATATATATATATATATATATATATATATATATATATATATATATCAGAAAAGCAAATATATATATCATATATATATATATATCATATATATATCATATATATATATCATATATATATATATATACTTAAATCATATATATATCATATATATATATATTTAAATCATATATATATCATATATATATATTTAAATCATATATATATCATATATATCATATATATATATTTAAATCATATATATATATCATATATATCATATATATATATATATTTAAATCATATATATATATATCATATATATATTTAAATCATTTATATATCATATACATATTTAAATCATATATATATCATATATATATATTTAAATCATATATATATATATCATATATATATTTAAATCATATATATATATTTAAACCATATATATATATATATATATATATATATATATCATATATATATATTTAAATCATATATATATCATATCATATATATGATTTAAATAGCTAAAAGATATGATTCGTGCGCCACCACCTTGAATCGAAACGAAAACGTTTAGCTTATGATTTACTTGTTCCATTGATGTTAATGCCTGAGCTATGAAGACATGCTTGCGGTAAGGCTAAAAATTAAAACATGAGTCAATAGCTGTTACGTTACGCATTCATATTCGTAATGACGGCTTTCGGCCTTCTCCTGACAAATTCTATTTTTTAATTTTTATACTTTTTCACTGATTTTCCCTGATTAAAACATAAATGTAAAGTTTCGTATGAGTTCGAATACCCTTATATTAAGTTTAATGCATGTAGACAAAAACTGACAGAGGAGTTTGATAGGCAACATTTTTTAAACAAATATATGTACGCATACATAACTATATATATAGAAAGAGGTTTGTGTTTACTATAACCGTTTTACGAAAATATTATACAAGTATAAATCTTGTATAATATCTGCATGAATATAATTACACGTAATAGTTAACTAAAGATGATCATCCCATAAGAAAACCGAAAAAAACTAATATAGAATTACTTAAAATGAATGTTTAAAATAATATGCAAATTAGCTAGATCTCTTGCAAATAAATACAATTCCACGACCCATATATAACAATGTTGTATTTTAATTTTTAATAAATAGAAAAGAGGGGGGTTTAATATGAATATGAATACACACACAGAAAAATGTCATATATATATATATATATATATATATATATATATATATATATATATATATATTAGTTTCACTAAATACCGAGTTGTGCTTTTCTTTCGGACACTTATGGAGCCATAACAGATATAAAGTTGAAAATCATATGTATAATACATACTGTGTATCGTTTGCCAATATCCAATAACGTATAAATCGACAAAAGAAAACATTTTTTTAAATTTTCATTATGTCTATAATGTTGCTTATTTCGAAAAAAGTATTATTTTGTTAATGGTGTCTGAAAGTTTTTTTGTTTTTTTTATATTTACATTGATGTTGTATATACCCATGGCGTTGTGTCAAGTGAAATATAAGCACGAGGAACGCATCAAAAGTAAGCCTCCTATTTTTTTCCGGCCGAATAGATCAGAGGTAATTACAAATTGCATTGTTATGCTGACTGAAATTTTTGGATTTTTAAAAACACTTTGTGCATGTATATGTTTATAGATGTTCACTGTGAACAATTTTTTTTTTAAATCAAAAACGGTATAGTTTGATATTATAAAGTGTAACTACATACTTTGATTTCATTATGCAAACATTGATGGTGGAAATTTTGCAAATAAAAATCGCGCTATGAAGTATTAAAAAAGTGAAAAAAAAAAAAACATTATCGCAAAAATGTAATAAAAAAAATAGAGACACTTTTCCCAAACGGATAACATTGTTACAGAAGATATTCAATTCAATTTGCTATTTGCTTTTTGTACAATAATTATTCAGATTATTATTCCAAATAAATTAGCCAAGCTAAAGCCGTCTGTTCTTTCGTTTAATATTCAAAGTAAGCTAAAATTGTCCGCATTATTTTTTACGAAATAGTTATTAAAAATTAGTCAAGCTGACTTGTCCATCCTCTTTTACAAAATTGATATTCAAAATGAGCCAAGCTAAAATTGTCTGTCTTTTCTTTTAGAAAATATGTATTCAAAGTAAACTATAGTAAAATTGTCTGTCCTGTTCTTTAACAAAATATATATTAAAAATTAACCAACCTAAAGTTGTCTGTCTTTTTTTTTTTACAAAAAAGATATTAAAAATTAGCTAAGCTAAAGTTCTTAGTACTTTCTATGAAAATAGATATTCAAAACTAGCCAAGCTAAAGTTGTCATCAACTTCCTTTATAAATTAGATATTCAAAGTAAGTCAAGCGAAAGTTGTTCGTACTTTTGTTTAGAAAAGAGATATTGAAAGTTAGCCATCGTAAAATTGTTCGCCCTTTTCCTTTACAAAAAGATATTAAAAATGAGTTATCCGCTTTTTTTTCTACAAGATAGATATTCAAAATTAGTTTAGCTAAAGTTGTCCGTTCGTTTTCTTTTATAAACTAGATATTTGAATTTAGCCACGTTAAAGTTATCCGTCTTTTCTTTTACAAAATAGATATCAAAAGTTAGCAAAGCTAAAATTCTCCGTCTTGTTGTTTCAAAACAGATTTTTTGCCAAACTAAAACTGTCCGTCGTCTCATATGCAAAAGAGATATTCAAAGTTAGCCAAGCTAAAGTTGTCGGTCCTATTTTTTGATAAAATGGATATTTAAATTTTACCAACTTAAAGTTGTCTATCTTTTACAAAATAGATATTCAACGTCAGTTAGTCTAAAGTTGTCCCATGTTTTCTCAAAATGGCTATATTAGATTTGTCCACACTGTCTTTTATAAAATAGTAAAACTTATTCAAGCAGAATTGCCTGTCTCTTCTCTTACAAAATATATAATCAGTATTAGTAAAACTCCAATTTTTGGCGGCAGTATACTTTTTAATTGGTATTTGATTAATATAACGCAGTTCAATTAAAGAATATTTAAAGTAAACATTTATGAAAATTGTATGCATGCAAGATTTGTAATTGATTTAAATTTAGTTTTCGATAAAATAAGATATGATTTATCGTTACTTTGGTTTTATTAGTATTTTATTAGTGTGTGTGTGTCTCATTAGATCCCAAAATAAAATAGTTGTTACATATTTTCATTACATTTGGAGAAAACGTAGTCCTCTATATCCTAAGAAAATAGCAAATAAAATCATTTTAAACATTTTACATTATGTATTAAAATAGAGTGCATTAGCTCTTTCAGCTATAATTAAAACATGCACAATATTACAAAATAAAAAAAAGCTAGCAAATAGCATCACAACTAGGCATGCCTGTATTATTCATTTTTTCAAAGAAGTAACTTGGTATTTCAGCAATACTTACTTTGGCACCTGTGGCCAATGAAACTCGGCCGACAAACACACTTGTAGGAACCTAAAAATCGCTTACACACGCCACCATTATAACAACGGAAAAACCTGCAATCCATACCTAAAAAAAAAAAAAAAATGAAACATAAACGCTGCTTAATATTTAAAAGAGGTTCATTAATTTAAATCTTTTTGAATAGGAAAAGTATAACTACTGAAATCAGCAGGGAACAACAACTGGTATTCTTAAAGTGAACTAAAGGCCTGGTCATTTATCCGTGACGTTGGCTGATGTCACAAATAGTTGCCATTTTTTAATAGTCACCCCTCATTCTACATTGTTTTAACCATTTTTATTTAAAAAATACCTCTTTCTTAAAAATTTATCAAAAATATAAAATAAAAATAATGCCTTGTTTCAAATTATAAAATTAACAATAAGAACGGAGATAAAATTACACGTACTTTTTATCCCAAATCTAAATACTATTTGAGAGATCGGATTATCCAAACTTGTATAATACGTCTTCTAACCAACATTTCATAATCATCTGTAATTTAACCACAATTTTAACTTAAATTACTATTGGTAGATCTATTACGCATGACTTTTGAGGATGTTGCATATAATAGGTCGACCAATCCCGCGTTTACTCGCGTATTATTTTATCTTAAATGCAGGATATTTATTTAAGAACCCTGTTTCTTGTCAATATATCAAAAATAAAACATGTTTTTTTCCAATCATAAAGACTATTTAGTAGTTGTAAATCTTCGAAAGGCCTGGTAGACTATACGTAACCTCACACATTGAATATAACGAAGAAAATATAAGTGTTGTTTTAATATTTGAAAGAGATTCTTTAATTAATATTATGAAATGGAGGTCATATTCGCAAGCTCTGTCCCAGTCAGTCACCGTGTCTATATATATATATATATATATATATATATATATATATATATATATATAGAGAGAGAGAGAGAGAGAGGGAGAGGGAGAGAGAGAGAGAGAGAAAGAAAGAGAGAGAATTGTGGATGTCAAGTCAATGTACTTAAAGAAATAAACGTTAAGATGGTTAACATCTTAAAATTTGGAATATGCTATGTAGTTACATCGTGCTTCATAAATTAAAGAATCGATATAAATAAGGGGTGAAATATAATTGAATAAACATATTCCCCCATCTCTCTCTCTCTCTCTCTCTCTCTCTCTCTCTCTCTATATATATATATATATATATATATATATATATATATATATATATATATATCCGACTTCGGGTACCCGTTGCAAGCTTAATAACCTATAGCGGTCACAGTTCACTGAGTTTAATAAGACTCGAAGTTCCTCCAATCGGACAATTCCAGTTGATGATCGCCTTTAAGGTCGAAATGATCGCTCATCAACGTTGTGTTGACGCTGTGTAAAGGATCGCTCATCCACGTTGCCGGTTGCTGTGCACCTCTGCTGTATAAAGGATCGATCATCCGCATTGTCGGGTTGCTACTGTTAAAATGATTACTGTAGAAGAAACTTCATCAAACCAACATTCTAAAAGAAAGAAAACGTCAACAAGTTTGTCTGTGCCAAGATATATGTATTGTACGGATAGTTAACAATGAATTTGACACTTTGTGCAAAGTTTGTTTATGAAAAGAAAAACAATAAAAAAAAATGCACAAAAAAAAACTAATTAAGGGTTTCCTTCTTCCCCTCTTTTTTCGCACTTCATAGATAACAGTATGGCCAAACCTTAGCAGCAATTGTACTACTAGTTGTTTTAGCAGGGAGGAGAAATTTTCCTTTCTCTCACTAACTCTCCCAGTAACTGACGTTGAGATACTTCGATTTGATTATTCGTCGTTACAACAGCAAATAAAGAAATTTCTTTTGCATAAATCGCGGGTATCTTATCTCTTCTTTTTTCTGCTCTAATCCCTTCTCTTGTTCATTAGACTTTTTTTTTTTTTACATTTTCTTCATTTGAAGATTGTAATGCTAGGTATGCGGCAGCCAAACCAACTGTCAACATTGCCCTTCTTTTTATTGAAACGAACCGAGAGCTCTTTTTAGTATCCTCGTTGTTCCCTTAAGTGCAATTGTCTGGATTTCTTTTGCACTTGGTTCACCAGGAATATTAGTTAGGTAGGACTTCAAGTTCTTCTTTATAAGTCCTGTGGCACCTATAATAACTGGCATGAGTGATATCTCTATAACATTCCAGTTTATTTTCATACCATACATGAGACCTTGATATTTGGTCTGTTTCTTCCTTTTGTTAGAATTGTGGAGTTTCGGGCTCCTGAAATTTTTTTTCTAGAAGGGCTGAACACATGGTCGACTTCTCCTTCCGACTAGTCTACTTTTTACTCTCTACTCTTTTTTCAAGAGTGTCTACTCTCTACCAACTGATTATGTACTCCTCTGCATTGCTAAAAATCACCCGTACTGCTCTTTTTATATAGATGTTAGTGGATGGGGCTGTAAGATGCAATTTTCTTCGATAACTAATCAAAGCTAGCCACGATATTACTCATTTCTTGCCTTTGCCATAGGTCCCAATCTTTCATTCCCACCGCAACAACGATAAAAGGATTACCAAAAGTCAATCGATGTAGTCAATCCGGGTGATATGTTATTAACATTGCCATTCGCACCTTCCCGGGCGCTTAATCAAATACCAAACAATTATATTATCTTATAGATCCTATAGGAACCCAAGCAATAGATGTGTCAGAAATTTCGTGAAAAATATTGAATAATTCCACTCCCTGTCTTTCGAAGCTTATAACTACTCGAAAAATGTAATTCAAGCCCTAATTTTTTTTCAATTAAAGGATCAAGGGCCAAGGTTTCATTAAAAAACAAACAAACAAAAAACAAAAAAAAAAACACGTGTTTTTTTTTTTTTTAAAAGGTTTTAAACTTCGGACTTTACAGGTAAATTTCTAAAAAACACTACTTTTTTTGTTTTAAATTTGAATATATTATTTATTGATATTTTATCTTCAATTTGTGATATATAAAACTTTGGTAAGTAAATTAATTATTTACTTTTTAATAGATATTTGAAAATGGGGGGGCATGAATTAAAAAAAAACGTTTGTCTAAAATATTATATTCGGTTTATTGGAAAGAGCATAAAATTTCACATTGACCTTGAAAATATCGTAAAAATAGAATCAATAGAAAAATTTTGATAGATTTTTAAAGTTTAAAAATTGAAAAATACTGAACTCGTAACATTCAATTAATTTCATTACTGTTTTTGAAAAAAATATTTCTATTACTTTTTATACAACTTTAATAGTTTATTTTGGGAGTATAATCCATAAAGAAAATAAACAACCCACTTTAAAAAGAGAAATTACGAGTTTTTTTTATATTTTATTCGCAGTTTCGTGTTAGGAGTGTCAAAAATTCCTACAAAGATTCTGATACACATACCCAAGCAAAGCAATTATAATTTATTTAATCGATTATTATTTTTTTTAATATGGAAAAAAAAAAAAAAATGAAAAAGTGGACTTTTGTGTCAAATTCTTAGCTGAATAAGGTTCGGTCTGCCATTGCTACACTTGGTCGACCATGTCACATTCGCTCCTCATTAATTTGCATCTTGTATTTGTATCGCAAAGTACGTTGCTAAACCTCTCGTCAACCTCCTGTTTCTATGCTGAAATAAGAACACTGTTCATGTAATCACAGTCTACTCATGCAATTGTTCCAAAATCTCTGTGTTCTGTATCAAACTTTTTAAAATAACATTACTAAGCACATGCAATTGTTCCCAAGTCTTCGTGCTCAACAGTGAGCACATAAACATTAATATCTTCGTTAAGAAAAAAGAAGGGAGGCTACTTTGACAATTGTAAGAGTTATGTCTCTTACAATTGTCAAAGTAGCCTCCCTTGATAATTTCTTTCGTTCTCTTTCCTTCCTTTTTTCTTTCTTTTTGTTACAATTAATGTTTTCGCGTATTTCTTTTTTTTCTTCAGATACAATTTTAATTGAGATTTAATTATTAATTATTCTTTTGATCTCTTATTAGTATTATAACCTTGATTATTACCTATTAAATTTTTTTTCGTTTGATTTTTCTGGAAAAAATACGTTTTGTCTCAATAAAAAAAATTCTAGTAATTATAATTCTTTGATACTTCCTTTTCTGTTAGTTTCCCCAAAGATAAAACATTTCCGCTTATTATCCTGATGTCCCCAGTTGATCTTTGATTGGAACTGGCTCCCAACCTTTTGTCGCCGTACTTTTCGCTGACGCCGGGCATAATCCACTAGTCAACCTTTTAACTGTCGGTTTGCTCATATTCACCCGTTTTCATCCATTACACACCCTTTTATTTTCTCTCTCTCTTCCACACACCACCACAATTATCATTATAACAATCAACACCGTTCCTGTCTCTGATATATCCCCAATAAGCATTACTGTTGGAGCGACGGTTGGGGTTCTTTCTTGAGCAAGTGCCTCAGTCGAAATTGTAATTCTTCCAATTTTACAGCTTCCACCCCTTCCAGTAAGGCAGATAATTTTCGTTTCGATTTCGTAAAAAGATTTCTTACTATATGATTCCAAAGAACGGAGAGATTACTCAAGTTGGCGTTCATCAATCCAATATCACAACAAATCTGTCTTCTGATTGATACCAGGAGGGCAAGGCAATGACTTTCCCAAAGGCTCCACACGCTTTTTTGTAAATTCTGCTATTGTCTAAAGAGAGTTTATCCTTCTGCTACCAGTAGGTTTATCTTCGCATACCTTGGACAGTTGTAACTCCTTCTGGGTAGTAATTTGCCCAGGCGCCATCTGATATTCGCGCTGCCATAGGTAGCCACCTGGTCGTGACCATCTCTATCTAGTATAACCCAACGACCCCCTCTTTATTTCCTTGGAACAATTTTAGTACGCACCTGCGGTCACCTGTCACATTGGACTTCCTAAAAAACAGACTCCCAGGATGCTAAACCGGTATTTATCAGCATCCTGCTCGGTGAGTAGCATAAACCTGTCTCGGGCCATGTTAAAGGCCAGATATTCGGTCTCAGCTTTATAATGTGCAATCACCTCGAAGTTCAGTTTAACTTGCGGGTAGGGAATTGGCAAAATCATGAGCTGGTAAACCTCGTACTGACTATTCCGACAGGGGTCCTGACACAATTACAAACACTTTCTTCCCTTTCAACAGGGTACCACACCCTAAGGTATTGTAATTCTTCCGCGGCTTTTACTCCGTATTTACCGGGAATCAAAGACGAGATATTAACTTCCGCTGTATATCTATGAGTACTTCCTTCAACGCCTCTGGGTTTATTACACCGAAAGCCAACTATGCCTAGGGCCAACACATCTAACCACACACTTACATGCTCAGTCAAAATGATAAGAAAATGTACAGTCTGGTATAACTGCCTTAACATATTAATAACTGAAAATATCTCGGTAAAAATATTTCTCTCCTGTTTATTTCTAACTGTACTCTTTTTGTTATATTTATCAATTCTTTTTGAAACACTCGCAACCGGTTAATCGTTCAGTTTATGCCATCCAAGTTTTCAGTTACATTTCTCATGATATTCAAAATAAGAACCCAATCATCTGAGCTAATATCTACTGTCCCCTCTCCACTCTTCGTAGTCTTTCTCTGATCAGTTCCACATCTACTTCGGCGATCACACCAAATAACATCCCCGAAGACCTTACCTACTATAGGTAACCCTGCTCTTTTAGGCTTTGGCCTTAGCCAATCTAGCTATCTCAAATATGGCGCTATATTCTTCCAATGAGATTTTAATAATCTGGCTTCGGTCTCGAGGGCAATCAATATTCGAGAGTACTCTTCTACCCTCTATATTCGTTAGATATCTGCTGCTGCGCCTCCTCAAAATTATCATTACATTGCTGGATTTCTTAAAGATCGTACATTTCCCGATTCTCATCGCCTCTAACATCCACCACAGCTCTAATTGCCCTCCACAACACCGTATCTGCAACGACACGGAAGTGGTTCCTCATTTTACTCTCCGTTTCATAAGCTTCTTAATCCTTCTGTTCTATTTAATTTTACCTTCTTCCCAAGGTAGGTAGTTTCAATGCTTAAAAGTTCCCTTTATCCTTTTAAAATGTCTTCTTTTTCAAACTTTCGTTTTAAAATAATACTGTGACTACTTTCACGCTGCTTGAGCGCTAGAAAGGACATTCTAAAGAAGTTTAAAGTCTTAAAATTTACTTTTACCTAATATAGTATTTCACTCCCTTATAAGCTTCTTTCTTATTAAGATTATTAATTTTACCCATTTTTGGCGAGAGGCAGCTCTGGCCCACACCACCGCCACCAACAGTACGGACACATAGAGACCCTCTATGCGCACGCGTCGCCGACAACAGGGCAGCATATGTCCGGCTCCTACACTCGTCTCCTACTTCTCTCTTACTCAAACATCACTCCTAACTCCGTACACTTCTTTCATCAGATATTCCTGGGTCCGGCAACAGATCTTCTCTGCCTAACACCTGTTTTGCTTCTAGATCAGCTTACGGGGTCTTAGCCACATTTCCGTGATCATCTCTTCATTCTTCCTCTGTTCAACACCCAAGTCTTCATTTAACAAGGGTCGCCCTGCCTCTTATTTCTTGAGCGACTCTGTCTCGTTTCCTGAGACCTCACCACCGGACGAGCTGCTGGATACCTTATGATTCATTTTTTCAATCTCAATCTCAGATCTGAAGCGTCTGTACACAACCTAGTCTGGTGACCACATCGTCAACACTTCTGACAGTTCGATCCTACATTTCAGGGGTTTCCCCTTCATCGGGTCGGACAATCCCTCGCCCAATGTTCCTTATGATGGCAAGTGAAACAGACTGGTCCCAGTTAACCTGGGACGGGCTTATAGAATCCATATCGAAGGACTCACGCCTCTCTTCCGAGGTCAACTTCTTTCTCCCAGTTCTCCTACAGATTCTCCTTACAACGGGGCGTTACTCCAGAGCCCAGTTTGAATTTTAATCCCCCCTCATCTTTTGCCCTTCATCGGCGGTAGCTCCTAGCACCAGGGACTCCCTTATACGGCCCTACATAGCGTACTCGCTTTAGCCAAGTACAGAGCTTGCCTTAATGTTATCGGGTTTCCTTTCAAGACCTCTACCCAATGTCGCAGTCAGAGAGGACCTCAATACAACCATTAATGACGCCCTCGTCCTGATCGGCACTCCCGGAAAAGCACGTTCAACCAATCCTGCAATTCGTTCCCCTAACTTCACAATTTATTCTACCTCTCTTTGTCTTGACTGGAACTCCTTACTGCGTCAATCGCGGTACACTCTTTGGCTAATGCTGACTCCAGGCTAACCCAAGACAAGTCTGGGTCTTCCTGATACTTTTTCCCTATAAATTAGAAAACAGGTTCCTTCGCAACCTCATAGGTAAACAGGATCATTTCTGGACCTTATAGCCATCTGATGTTTGTATCGTCTACAGCCAGTTGTTAAATTCACTCGTATTTCCCTCGAAACTGGAGAGGGTTACACTTCCCAACAGCGTCCAAAACCCCCAGATACTCTCGGAGCTCTCACGCCTTCATCTATTCGCGTGCCATCTTTCTTTTTGTTGATACAACTGAGTCAGTTTCATTCATATTCTCTTTAAATATGTTTGTCTTTCCTATTTTTTGTTCTTAACACACCCATCATCAGCCACTACTCACACAACCAACCAAGCATGACAAGGACTCCCGCCGACAAACCGACAATTCAAAAGGTTCACTAAGATAAAAGGCTACTTACCTAATTCCTCGGCACGTAGTCGACTCTTCGAATTCAAAAACTAATTATAAAGTGGTGACCCCTAGAGTCGAATCCTGGATCAACGGCACCAAATATAAACTTTTCTGGAAGTCACACCCACAAGGACTGCTCCAATCAGTCACAGAGTCTTATATATATATATATATATATATATATATATATATATATATATATATATATATATATATATATACTCGGGTACGCGTTGCAACCTTTATGACCTCTTGCAGTCACACGTCGTTGAGTCTAATAAGACCCAAAGTCCTTACAGCCTGCTAATTCCAGTTGATGATACTCTTTATGGCTAGCATGATCGCTCATCCATGTTGCGTTGGTACCGCGTCTCAAGGGTCGCTTATCCACGTTGTCGATTATGCGCGCCTCTGCTGTATAATGGATCGCTTATCCACGTTGCAGGTTGCTGCTGTTCAAAGTTTACTATGGAAGAAACTTGATGAAACGAACATTCCAAAGAAAATAATAAGTCAATAAACCTGTCTGTATCAAGATATATATATATATATATATATATATATATATATATATATATATATATATATATATATATATATATATATATACATACATACACACTTCATTTAATCACATAAATTAATATACGAAAGTATAAATTTATGCGTAAACCTTAAGTATTTACTTCAACAGTGCTCAATGCGTAGGTAGAGCTAGGTAGTAAGTTATAAAATATATATGGCGATTAAGCTACACAGAATATTCCGCGTTTCATCCACGCTAGGATTCATCAGGCTTACGCGAGAATTACGCACCTTCTATTGAGTTTTTAGTTAGCCAATCAGCTTTCTAGTTTCCACCGCACCCTTCCTAATCAGTCAATGTTAAAAAAGCAAAAGTCAGCCCGTGTAGCCAACCCAAGCGACATGTTGTCAACGCCACCATTAGCACCCTCCTGTGCGCTTACTCGAAGACAAAACAAGATTTTTTTGTTTAGCTTTCAAGAATTGTTAGCAAAATATGTGAATGTTTTGTAAACGTTTATACAGTTTATATGTTAATTTTTTTTTCAAGAAAGGCTACAATATGTTTATTTTTAGTTTTTATGTTTTTATTATTTTGCTTCAAGAAAAGTTGTTATATTTCTTTTTTTTTAAACTAAATAAAAAATTTAGTTTTTTTCCTTGCATACAAAATGCAAACACAACAAATTAAAACATAACAAAAAAAAAAAACTACCTTTAGTTTAATCATTATCTTAATGATTTTTTTTAACTTTCAGGAATTGCTACCGAAATATGTGAATGTTTTCTTAAAAGTTTATACTGTTTATGTTTTATTGTAAATTATTTTTCAAGCTAAATGATTTGTAAAATAAAAAGTAAAAATACTTCATACTTAAATACTTTTACTTTTTCGACTTTTTTCTTATGTTTAAATATTTGATCAGCACTCGGCTTGTTCCAGCGGTTCTCGTCAACTGCCGGCCGAGCCAACGTTACGAAAATACGGGTACCCCCCCCAAAAAAAAAAAACCCATATCAGTACAGCATTTTCTTTTTTATAGACAAACATATTTTTTCAATAAGAAAATATAAAATTGCTAACATTTTGAAAATATTTTAATTCCATATCACATTGGGTGTATCGTCTTCCTTCAATATAAGTGAACAAAACAAAAATAATACACATATTAAAATACAAAAAAATTAATAAAACAGCAACACAACGACTTATGCTTGTTTTATTCAGCGTTCAAAAGGATTTGATTAAATATGAGTCACACTAAGTAGTTGAAGTTTCAAAACAACTTACGTTGGCATCTTAGTCCAGTGTAACCTCGTCGACAATAGCATTTGTATGTGCGTCCATATGGTCTGCATATTCCACCATTTAAACACCTGGCAAACTTGCAAACAGTATCTGAACGAAATGAACAACATTGTTTTTTGAAAAGTCATACTTATAATGCAAAGTCGCAAACTATATATATATATATATTATATTATCAAAGAATATATCTTTAACAAAGCAAAACTTATCAAAATAAGAATAGCTCAACAATATTAAGGGGAGCAAATGTATATATTAAATTAAAGATGAGGAATAAAAGTTATGGATAACATTACTACATCATCATAAAATAAGGTAACTTAAAAGGGGAAAATTAAGAAAAAAGAAAAGAAGTCATGGCATTTCGACGCTAAATGCTTCTCACCGCGAGTGGAGAATGGCCAGATTATACAAAATGATATTACAGATAAAAACTGAGTTTAAGATATGAAATGAGAATGAATGAATAGGATAATATGAAAAATATAATTAAGAAATATTAAAAGTAGGTACACTGGCCATTCTTCTAAGAAACATTTAGATTCGAAATGCCATGACTTAAAGATGTTTCTTTTTTTCTTAATTTTCGCTTTTTAATTTTCCTTATTGTTCTGATGAGATGTTATATGTAACTTTTATACCTTATTTATCATTGAATATATATATATATATATATATATATATATATATATATATATATATATATATAATTACGTCATTTACTCACATAAAATTAATATATGAAAGTATAAATTCATGCGTAAACTTTAAGTATTTACTTCAAAAGTGCTCAATACATAGGTAGGGGTAGTTAGTAAGTTATAAAATATATATGGGATTAAGCTACACTGAATATTCCGCGTTTCATCCACTCTAGGACTCTTCAGGCTGAAGAGTCCTAGAGTGGATGAAACGCGGAATATCAGTGTAGCTTAATCGCCATATATATATATATATATATATATATATATATATATATATATATATATATATATATATATATATTAGTGTTGGACCGATTAATCGGAATCCGGAATCGAAAAAATCGGTAGTTTTCGGGGTATCGGAATCGGTATTGGAATCGGAAAAATTTGTGCCTAATTTCCGATTCCAAAACCGATTCTTTTAATATTTTATTATGTTAATTTTTCATTGCTGATACCGTTGATAAATATTTATTACTTTTAAACTATTAGTAAAACTAACCTCTATCGATCATGATAACATTAAAAGAAGATCTAAATTTATTTTATCTGCATAAAATAAACAAAATAAAACTTGAAACTTTGCGAAAATTCGCTAGATAACCTTTAGAAGAATGCAGTTTATTTTTAAGGTATTGAAAAAATTTTTTAAATTTAAAGAAATATTTTATCAAGAAAAATAATATCAAACATTATTGCTAATTAAATCAAAAGTAGAATATAATAGTGTTGGATTTTGTCCGGTTAGGTTTTGGTTCGCTCCCTTACTCGGCATTGGCAAATATGAGAAGGAATGGCGAAAAAAAAGCAATTAATTTTGTTTTATATTTTTGTAGGGAAATCGCTTTCAACTTTCATTTCATTTTTTTTATTGGTTTAAGTGAATGTTTTAGAGGTCACTTGTCCATCCCCTTATCAAACGGTTTAAAACGGTCAAGTATTTTTTTCGCACCTAGTTGCCAAATGTTTACAGGCCGCTTCCCAGGGAGTTCACAGTTTAATGTTAGAAGATTTCAAACGGCTGGGCGAGTTTTATTTTATTTTCTTGGAGCCACTTTGTCTGACACCGTCTGTTTTTTATGGTATCATTCTCGGGGTTTCGCAAACGTTAAAAATATACTACTTCAGTTGAAGTTCTCAGAAATCAAGGGGCCCACGACCTGGGGCTAACACTTGAACTCTATATGAGATGCATAGATATTCGAATGTTCCACTTAAGTTCTTTATTTCTCAAACACTGAGTTAGTAAAGAAAGTGAGAACAGAATTTTTCTCTCCCCAATTAACCATTTTCATACGTTTTAGTTAATCTTTTATTTTGGTCTCTTTGTCTTATTGAATTCCAGGACAAGAATTTATCTAGTCTGGTGGAGTATCCAGCTTCGTGCTATTACCTGAGGTAACATCACTTGGAGAAGGTGCACCATTCCTCGTAAAAACTAATCTAGGTTAGCCATAGCGAGAAGATCTTATTTGGGCAGCAAATACTATGTGATTTTGAATATTTGGTCAGGGTTTACTTCTTTGGAAAAAGTATCCTCATGCCAGATTGTTCTGACAAACCCCTGTACAGAGAGACCTTAAACACTCGAGGACTGTGTCTAGTAGGCATTCAAGTTCTCTCATGAATGTATCGCAATGAATTTATCAAAGTCTGGATAAAATAGATAAAGAGAAAACATTTAGAAATTTTTCAAATTCAAAAAGAAATTATATCTACATTTAAAAGTACTCTCCACCACACCCGCATTGAAATTCTACTTTTGAGCGATATTTGTGAACCCACTAAAAATAAAATTATTTTAGAATTTAGGATGGAGAGTTAGTAGCCCATATAAATTTCGGGCAATTATTAAATAAATATCGATTGAAAATAGCTTGTTGTTCAAGAGTCTTTTTAAAAGCCCCCCCCCCAATATATTAAGAAGAAAATTTAAATGTGAAGGGTTCTTTAAAACCAAATAAAATTGATGTCTATAAGTTATGAACATGCTTTGTATTACTGTTTACATATTGAGTGTTTCTATTTACTTGCCCCCCCCTCCAAGAAAGTACAGTTAGACAAAAGTCGTTTTTAAATATGGGGAATATCCAGCTCCCAAAAGGGGCACTTTAACATTGCCTCGGTTATTTCTCCTTCATTGAACGAAACGAGGTAAAGTGTAGCATCAGAACAGATACTAAACTTTGTTAATGTTTCGGTTGATGTGACTTCGAACCAAAATTCTGTAGAGATTCTCGATTTCAACCGAATTTTTTTTTTCTTATTTTGCCTACCAATCTTCGAATATTTTCAACTATTTAACTATTTATGTAAGTAGCATGTTATACAGTAAATACGAACTGATACAATATAGCTTTGTTTTAAAATCAAAATAAATGTTTTGTTGTCTTATAATTTTTAATCAATTACAGAGCAAACATTTGAGAAAAAATATACGCGGACATTACCCAGGGGTTTATGTAATAATTTGAAAATTTACGGTAGAAACAAAAAAAAAAAAAAGAAATCAAAACAAAACAAATCTCTAATTAAATATGTATAAATTTTAAAAGAATCGGAATCGGAAATCGAATCGGAATCGGAAATTTTGAAAGGAATCGGTAATTGTATCAGAATCAGGAAAATTTTTGGAATCGTCCCATCACTAATATATATATATATATATATATATATATATATATATATATATATATATATATAAATATATATATATATATATATATATATATATATATATATAACTACTTAATTTACTCACATAAATTAATATACGAAAGTATAAATTTATTTATGCGTACACTTTAAGTATTTGTTCAAAAGTGCTCAATACGTAGGTAGAGCTAGTTAGTAATTTATAAAATATATATGGCGATTAAGCTACACTGAATATTATGCGTTTCATTCACTCTAGGACTCTTCAGGCTGAAGAGTCCTAGAGTAGATAAAACGCGGAATATTCAGTGTAGCTTAATCGCCATATATATTTTATAATTACTATATATATATATATATATATATATATATATATATATATATATATATATAAATGTAGAGTGCTTGAGGCATGGCTGATAAACAAAGATATAAGTGCATAAAAAGGCTATTAGCAATGTAGAATACCGATGTGTTGAAGTGATGTGACGTATAAAAAAAAAACAGACAAACGAACGAAGATTCAGAATCTTTGTACATCTATTTATTTTACAAAATCATTCATCTACCAAAAATAGTAAATATGGACATACTGTTTTATACAACCAAGATGGTAAATGTCTTTGATAATTTGGAGAAAATATTCCTCTTTTTACAAAAACAAAAAGAAAAGGCCAAAATAATGTCGTAAAAATCGACCAGGAATACGATATCAGGCCATTCCTGTTCCGGTTTTTACCACATTCTTATGGTATGTATATAACTCGCTTATTATTTGGCAAAACAATATATTCAATATCGAATATATCAACAGAAAAAAAAAAAAAAACATGAAGAAACTTTTAAAAAATTCTATCCAGTATGTTCTTTATTTGTAAAACCCGTTTTATTTGTTACTTATGTCTGAACGCTTTTAAAATGTCTATTGATCAGGACGTCATATAAAGTAAACCAGCCCCGCGTTGGTGTGTTATGTACGTATCATAAATCTACTTTGGCATGGTATTTACACTTTCTTAAGTCGACCAAAACAGAATGATGTTGCTTTGTTGAATGTAAATAGAAAGTTGAGCCACACTTTTAAATCTTACAGACATATATTTCTAATTACAATCGCTTCACGCCAGAGTTTATAAAACAATGTTTTTTTTTGCTATAAATATCATTTGGTAACAAGTGACGATTGAGGTGAGAGTGTGTGCGGATAGGACACTTTGTGTGCTTTTAGGCGACGCAAAAAATGTCTTCACTGTTCGGTCGTTCGACTCTTTCCTCGTTCTCTAGGGATGTGTATGTTTTTGTGTAAAGTCACCAACATTTTATGCACCATCAGCCACGTCATCATTTTGTGTCTACGTATTTTTTACGGAAGCCGCTAAGTTGCTTTAATTTGATCAGGGAAGCAGCGTTTTTGTTATGGTTTATGTTGGTTTTATTAATTAGAAGCCTTTACATATTTTTGAAAATAGGCGTCAAAATCATATTGATCGATCTAGAAATAAACATCTTTTAACAATTAATATGATTTCAAGTTGTAGTTAAATTTGCTTTTCTTTTTTTATAATTGCCAATAGTCATTTTTTTATATCATATGGCTATTTTTTTTTAAATTTAAAAATCTAACTAAAAAATCTATGTTTAAAACTTCATATCGCGGAATGTTAGAATTTTATTCTATATACATCTTTTAAAAATTAATTATTTTTTGGATTTGGTTTTTGTTGTAATTTAACTAATTATTAGTGAGAAAAAACGTTGTTTTTTAACATAATTATATTGAGTTTATGTCCATTTTTATTTACAACTTCAAGTAAATGTTGTAATGGTATATATATATATATATATATATATATATATATATATATATATATATATATATATATATAATTATTTAAACACTTCAGCTATATAAAATGTTGCAAGTTTTATGGACCTAAATTTATTTTGTTTAGTTTTTGTAACATGAAATATGGGGAGGTAGAACACCTAAAAATATTTCCCTTCATATATTTAACTAAACCTACTTTTATTAATTAAGTTAAATTAAAAATGAATGAGTATCGCAAAATTGATGAAAATCTTGATTTTTGCTAGATTTTTTTTTAAACTTGGGTATGTTTACGGCTTCAAAATGATCACTACATGGGAACGTTTTTTAAGGCGTCGATAATGTAATTATGATTTTAGTTTCACATCTTCATTATTTTCGTATGCTGTAAATTTTTTTTTAGAAACATTAGCAGTGTATTTGAAGCTTTTTCTTTTAAATGGTGCAAAAGTTAGGATGACAATATTAACTTAAATTACAGTTAAATGATGTTACATACAGGGGGCTAAATCTGTGGCGCGCATTAGAGGTATCTTCTGTCTATCTCACTGTATTGCTGTTATATCGATATTATTATTAATCGAGATGTTTATTGTTTTTTTTTTAAATTCCAATCCAGGTTAGAATGTGGAACGTCCGATATTTTTAGATCATTTTCCATGACCCCAAATCTTCGATCGGAACGTAGGATTGACGCCATCGCTCAGCAATCGGCGCTATCTTTGGCATTGAGTGTATGCACCATCTGGTATTTTACGACGTCGCCCGTCACAATAAGAGCAAGGAAAACACATTTAAAAAATTAGTTTCGAAAAAGAACCTGGAATCCTAACACCTAAAATTTACCTGATCATCCAAATAAAAGTACGCATGCAACACTTAAACCAATTATTTAAAGTTGCTGCAGACTCAATAATGAATTCCGGAAAAAATAAATTGGTTTGCATTAACATAAGTTAATGCAAACCAATTTATTTTTTCCGTAAATCACTAGCAAAATTTGAGTGACCGCAACACTAAAGAACATACAATAAAAAAATCATAGATTGGCGTAAAGATTTGTGTATTGAAAAATGTAGGAGACGTATGTAGATAAAAATCAATACCGTACGTCTCCTCGTAGATATCAGCTAAAGTGGCACACGAACGGTGCAGATACCTTTTCCGTTGTAGATATAAACTCAAAGTAGAAACCATACGGTGTATATATCGTTATGTGTTTTATCCTTGTAGATACCAAACCGGAGTAGCACCCATACATGTAGATATTTTTACTTGTAGATATCAAACCAAAGTAGCACCTCTACTGTGTAGGTATTATTTCCTTTCATATACTAAGCAAAAGTAGCACTCGTACAACGTAGAAATTTTGGTTGTAGATATCAAACTGAAGTAGCACCCGTACGGTGTATATATATATATATATATATATATATATATATATATATATATATATATATATATATATATATATATTACTTGTTTATGACAAACCGAAGCAGCATAATGTAAACCAAAATAGTTTTGTATATTTATTCAAATCATAAATCAATATGTGAAATTGGTTCATCAATAATTTTAAATGCGTTATTATGGTCGATAACATATTTTTTTTTACTTTAACTTTTCTCTTGTAGGCATGTAACGTAACACAAGTTTACACACGTGTTAACATGTAAATGCTGCAAGGAGACAACAGACAAGAAAAACATTCGACTCCTTTTTTCCAGTTTAATTACATATTTTATTCATGGGTACTTTTCTATCCGATCACGTTTAGCACGCGTCTTTTCCTGTCGCTCTCGGCCCACGCGTGTGTCATATGTCTATCTCTATTCTTCTCTCTCGCGTTCTTCTTTTTATAATCTTTTTCTTTGTCGTGACGTAATCTCGCACACGGCTCGATCATTTGTATGCAGCTATCATATGCGCGTTCGCCCTCTGTTACAGGTAGGCAAATGGCGTCCGATGTTGTCGCGATGGTAATTTCATTGGCATCATTGCACTGAAATATTTTTAATTAGGCGGACAAAGAAATTAGGGATTACTAGGGATTTGCATTTATTGCAAAATTGAGTGCAAATGTAACCACATTCAACTATGAATTTATCCTATAGTACTCATTCTAAGTCAAACGGCTATAATTTTCGCACCTTTTTAACAGGCTAAAAGGTCTACTTCGAGGCGCGTTTCAAAACAATGCCTCTTATTTTAATCCACCTGAATGATTAAGAGGGGACTTTAAATTGCATTTTTATGATGACTGAACCTATGCATTCATGACGTGAAAGTTTCATCTCTCTGTTGCAGATATTCACGGCATGTGACTCAAAGGAATCAACCCCTGTCATGGGCGTGCGTCAGAAACAGCGATATGCCATTGAATTCCTAGCAAAAGTATATGTAGAACAGTGATGACTATGTAGAAAAATAAATTCTGAAGCACAAATGTTGCTCGTTTTTATGGCACCACTCCTGTTTTTGTAGCTCTTCAACTTTTTTCAGTCAACAAGATAGGATGCTTTACTTTTGGAACGACCCTCGTTGTTTATTATTTTTGTTAAAAAATCTAATTATGTATTGAAAGGCGACATTAATAGAAAAATGCGAAAATTTGTTTTTATCGGTGCTGTAAGCAGCAATCTGTGTACCTATTTATAATGCCTCCCCACAGGACAGAGTTAGACACCAGGGTCGTTTTTTAACGTGGAGAAAAGGTACAAAAATAAAAATTGTCTCAGTCGTGAAGAATTTCTCCTCCACTGAAAGAGAACGAGAAATGGAAGTGCCGCATCTGAAGAACAGATGGTATTTATTTGCTCCCCCACCGAGCAAATTAGGCACAAGGCCGATTTTTAATGTGAGGAGTGAAGGGAGGGGGAAGGGGAAAGGGGGACCAGCTCCCGAGAGGTGGGAAATGGGAGCTGGTTAAAGGTCAGACATGTGGGGTTGCCCCCACATCTGGTCTTTGCTAGTCATAGCTAGTCATAGCTTGCAGTATCTGCCGGGACAGATTGTATTTATTTGCTCCCCCACCGAGCAAATAAGGCACAAGGCCGATTTTTAATGTGAGGAGTGAAGGGAGGGGGAAGGGAAAAAAGGGGACCAGCTCCCGAGAGGTGGGAAAGGGGAGCTGGTTAAAGGTCAGGCATGTGGGGTTGCCTCCACATTTGGTCTTAGCTAGTCCTAGCTAGTCCTAGCTAGTCATAGCTTGTAGTATATGCCGGAACAGATACTACATTTTGATCTTAGCCCGAAGGCCAAGTAGCAGCAACCTGTGTAGGTGCATAAAGTAGAAATTTTTTTTTTTTTTTAGGAAACGGGTGGAACGGAAATACATTGTTGCAAATAACACAATAGAAAGCAGAAAATAAAGATTATGTAGGTAGAGTCTAATATCGATTTGTCAGATGCATTGCTATTTAGGTCTGACTGCAAAAATAAGACCGACCCTATTTTATATATTAGATGACGCATGTTTTTGTTATCTATTTTTTGTTTTTTAATTGATGGAGTTCAACTTCGCAATTAAATCGCTTTGATCTTCATGTATCAATATGAATATATCAAGTCGGTACAAAACTATACATGACAATAACTATTTTTGCATTTCATAACTTGATTCCAACGAGTTTATAAATGCCTCATTTGTAAAATTCTTGAGGCTTTAGTGTGAAATATGAATCTAACGCATGTTCAATCTCATCTCGTGATGTGAAACGAAGACCATCTAAATGGTTTTGCAATCATCGAAATAAGTGATAATTCGAGGGAATTTAAACTGCTAAGCTTTCAATAAGGTCTATATATTTATAAAAGTGAAATTGTTTATTGTGTGTACATTTCCCTACCAAACTACTCTGCCAATTTTCAGTCTACAGACTCGAGATTTGACATAAGAGGTATTGAGATTTAGGAAAATCTTTTAAATCTGTTTTCAGCCAGAAATTTAGCTTTCAAGGGGTCAAAGTTTAATGATTTGACCTTTGAAAACTCTACGAAACTTCTCCGCCAATTTTGGATCTAAACACTTTAAATTTTAGAGGTAGGTTACTTGGACATGGATCAAACTTTTAATTTGATTTGAGCCCAAAACACAAAATGTTAAGGGATCAAAATTGGGGTCAAAGTTAAAAAAAAAAAAAATTACCTCTGCGGTCTCTACAAAATTACTCAACCAATTTTTGGTCTAAACATTTGAAATATACATAAAGTATGTTCAAACATAGTGCAAGCTTTTTAATCGGGTTTTGGTCGAAAATTTGGCTACCGAGGGGTCAAAGTTAAAAAGATTTAACCTTTGTGGTCTCTAGCAAACTATTCAACCAATTTTAGGTCCAAACATTTGAAATTTTACATAAAAGTATTCAGACATACAGCAAGCAATTTCTAGGCGAAAATTTGGCTGCCAAGAGGTTAAAGTTGAACGAGTTGATATATATATATTAGTCCTCGCGCGAAAGAGCAGGACACAAAATGTTTTAAATAATAATAATAATAATAATAATAATAATAATAATAATAGAATAACAATAACAAAGACTTTCGCTGGCGAGGACTACTATTGAGCGTAACCAGTTATACAGTCCTTTTGAAATTTTCATCTCTATTTTTCTCGTTATCTACTGAATATTTTTAATGAAACCTATATGAAATATGTTCCTTATTAAATTGTAAAGATTTTCTATTCTGAAAGAAGTGTAAAAAAATTTAATCTAAAAAAGTTATTTTAAAGTTTTTGTTAAAAAATTCAGATTTTCTCATTATTCAGACATGTATGACAAAGAGGGAGTTGCAAAAAAGAGATGTGGTTGGAGAAGAAATACAAACTGAAACAGAGAGAATATTCAGACCTGTAATAACACAAAGAGGGGGTTACAAAAATTAGTGTGGTGTGAGGAGAAATACAAACTAAAATAGAGAGTAGGAGAGTTTTTTATAAATACATGCAAAACCACATTCATTTTTTTTAATCCAAATTAATAAATTAAATAAAATATAATCTTAAAAAGATACTATACAAGTTAGAAAAGCATTTCAGCCAAGGCATGAAAATTGTTAAACAAAATGTTTTTACTATAGGCTTTAAAAATAAAGGTACAAGATTCAATTTGAAATTTATTTATCTTCAAAGTGCACTTTTATACATTTTACAAAGTAAGGTATTAAATTTTTATACCTTACTTTGTAAAATTTATAAAAGTGCACTTTGAAAATAAATAAATTTAAAATTGAATCTTGTACCTTTATTTTTAAAGCCTATAGTAAAACATTGTGCTTAACAATTTTCATACCTTGGATGAAATGCTTTTCTAACTTGTGTGTGTGTGTATATATATATATATATATATATATATATATATATATATATATATATATATATATATGCACATTAAGTTATGAACAGTACATAGGGCCCGAGCAAAGCCTGGCTGAACTGCTAGTAAGAAATAAAACAAAAACGGTATTTAAGCATTTAAAATTCCAATAAAGTATATCGACTCCTTCAATTGTACGCGAGGAAAACAACAGTAGAACGATACTACAATGAAACAATGAGCGATGAAACGCTTGCGTGCTTGTATTATTCAAGTTTCAAAAGCATAGAATAAATAGTAGTTAATCAGATAATTATGGTCAAGTAATACTCACGTTGGCATTTTACGCCATAGTAACCCTTCCGACAAAAGCATTTGTTTAGGATTCCAGATCGTCTACAGATGCCGCCATTCATACACCTGATATACCTGCAATCGGTATCTGAATGAAACGAACGAAGCATAAGCGTTGTTTTAATATTTAAAAGACATTCGTCAACGATTTTGGAACAAAGATTAAGCAGAATGAACCTTCCATGTTTTCTAGCGGGTTTATTTTGGCTGAGTATGGGGCAAGTTATTTGAAAGGGGTGTATCCTCTGACTGGAAAGATCCCGAAAAAGGGGGCGTAGAAGTGTTATTTCAATGAACAAGGGCAAACTAAACAAATAGAAAAACACTGGAACGAACAAGAACATGTTTTTCAATGGTTGATCTCTACTATTATATAAAAAGAGTTCGCTGTGCTGGATTTTATTAAATTTCACACAAATGTACTTTATCTGTCTGGCAATATTCTTAGATAGGTTTTGTATCCGAATGTTTTTGATAAGTATCGATAGTTTATAATCGAAAAAAAAAATCTGATGAAAGAAGAAACAGTCGATTTTTACCAAAGTTAACACCTTACACAGCCTAACATCACAAGTGCATTTGAGAAGTTTTATTACCACCCAATTAATAAGGCACTGCATATAAAATCATCTGTATTGTGAAAATTAAAAAGGAGTAAAATTATCTTAGAATATTCCAATATTGCTTACATAAGTTATGGGAAACGCTTTAGCCCACACATATATTGCACGGGATTGTAGTCACTTGATATACATGTATATGAATAACTTTTATGCACGTAAAACTATTTAATAGATATTTGAATAAAAAATATTCAAATGTTTAATAAATAAATAAAAATTAATAATATCTATTTCTATTTATTTATAAAATCGAGTTTTTGTCTTGCTCTAACATTGATGTTAAAAGCCAACCTTTTCTATTTAAAATTATTAAAGCGAATTTCATAATATACTCAATCATGTATATGCAAGCGACTTTATGAAGATGAACTAATTTGCATATTTTTTTAAAAGCAGCGTTTATTAATTAAATTATTCTTTTTATGCTTTTTTTATTAGATAACTAGCAATGGGTGCCCGGCGTTGCCCGGGTGTTTGGAGGTGTATGCTGAGCCAAAAACAACAACAAAAAAAAAACGGTAATTTTTTTAAACTTTGACCCCTATTATGACCCCCTTAATATTTATTGTTTTGGGCGCAAATCAAGTTATTAAGTTAGATCGATGTCCAAGGAACCAATATCTAAAATGTCAAACGTTTAGACCCAAAATTGTTGGAAAAGTTTGGTAGACTTCTCAAAGGTCAAATCGTTGAACTTTAACCCCTTAACAGCCAACTTCCTGGCCGAAACCCGATCACATCGATTTTCCCAAATCTCAGTACCCTGTATATCAAATTTTGAGTCTGTAGACTAAAAATTGACAGAGTTATTGCGTAGGGAAATGTACACAGACACACACACAGACACACAGACACATTCAGTTTTATAGATATATAGATGAGATGCATTTAACTTCTTCCCCGAATGTGCTGCTGCCATCGCACACAGAAATCACTTTTTCCATAACCACCAACGTAATAGATGCACTGAAACTAAAGCTGCTTTCAGAACCGCCAGTAACCATTGTAAAAGAGTAATAAAAAATGCAAGAGAATTATATGCGCAATCCATTAAGTCTAAAGTAGCTGAGCAGCAGGTTGAGGATCTTGAACAGAAACGTGTGCTCTATCCCAACCATTATCAATGGACCAGAGGTCATCTCGACAGCATCTGACAAGGCCAAACTATTTGCCAAAAACTTTGCGGCAAATTCTACCCTGTGTGACGAAGGCCATCAACTCCCCATATTCCCTCCTATAACAGACAACACGCTATGCAACATACAAATGTCTGTGCGTGAGGTCGCCAAGCTAATCAAGAACCTTGACTCCAGTAAAGCAACTCGTCCCGACGGTATTCCAATTATAGTGTTAAATAAATTACAACCAGAACTTGCCCCCATACTTTCCAAACTGTTTAAGTATTGCGTTAAGGAAAAGTGCTTTCCAACACCCTGGAAAACCTCATCAGTATGCCCTGTATTTAAGAATTCAGGTGATAAGTCATCCCCCTCTCAGTACAGACCAATAAGTCTCCTGTGTGTCATGAGTAAGTTACTGGAATCCACAATAAACAGAGAAGTAGTCAACCACCTCAGCAGAAATAACCTTCTCAGCGACATGCAATATGGTTTCCACTCTGCTAGATCTACAGGATTAGCGAATCTCTCGACAAAGGTTTCATTTCTAGGGTAATTGCTCTCGACATATCAAAGGCCTTCGATAAGGTTTGGCATAAAGGCCTACTACACAAGATTTCCAGCTACGGTATAACTGGAAATGTTTTCTCTATCATTAAATCATTTCTCTCTGATAGGCTCATAAGAGTAGTGGTTGATGGGCACAAATCAGAGGCCCACAGTATTAATGCTGGAGTCCCTCAGGGGTCCATACTGGGCCCAACTCTCTTCCTGATCTACATCAATGATCTCCCAAAACACATACTAAAATCTTTTGTTGACATCTATGCTGATGACACGACTATCTATGGCAACACATCAAAGGCCGTAAATGATGATGTTCTCTCTGATTCTCTCTCCTCTGATCTTGAGCGCGTGGTACAGTGGGGAAAGCTGGTTACCTTTAATGCATCTAAGACCAAGCTCCTATCTCTACATCATAAACGCTCTGATCCCCATCTGGCATCAATTGAAATGGATCTCTCGTCTAAGGGAGGCCCCAGGATTTGATAAGCTCCTGGGTTTGACCTTTACACCTGATCTTAAATGGAACACATACATCAAGTCTGTTGCCAAGGTCGCTGGGAAAATGGTGGGATCCTTCTACCGCTCCAGAAGATATCTCACTAATGATGCAATTCTCTATCTATATAAGAGCCAAGTACGTCCAAAGATGGAGTACTGCTGTCACATCTCGGCGGGGGCTGCAAAAAACAGCCTATCCTGCCTTGACAGAGTACAAAATAATTGGTGGGGGATGCCCTTTTCTCTACCCTGCAACCTCTTTCCCACAGAAGAGACGTAGCGAGCCTGTCATTGTTCTATCGTTATTTCCATGGCAGGTGCTCGTTTGAGCTCCATTCTCTGGTCCCCCCTCGCCAATCTTTCACAAAAAACACCCGACTAGCTGAAACCACTGTCAATAATTTTCCCCACTCCCTATCTGTGCCTAAATCAAAACGTAGATACCATGAACAAAGCTTCTTTCTTAGAACTGCACGCCTGTGGAACTCTGTTCCGCTTGCCTGTTTCCCTCCCGACTTCAACCTGGATGTCTTCAAGTCCAACACAAACAAATTCCTGATGAAACGCCCCCCCCAAGTAATGACACCTTACCAATTCTCCAATACTATTGCTACACTATCCCTTTGATTACTGTACACTCAATAACCCTTATCCCTGAGTGGCTATTAGGCCTTGATAAGTGGTGAACCCCATGTAAAAAAAAAAACTAAAAAAAAAACTATTACGCTTAATTCTATTTTTCCATATTTTCTGCATTCTGCACAATTGGGTAGAATTTAGGATGAAAACGTTCTAACACACAGACCAATTTGATATATGTGTGCGAAATTTCTCTGTCAAACTCCTTCATGAATATTTGGTCTACAGACTCGAAGCTTGAACAGATTATTTGAAGCTCAGGAACACATTCGATTTGGTGTTTAGCTACAAAGAGGTCAGAATAGAAAAATCAAAACAAAAAAAAAAAAACAACAGTTGATCTTGGCAGGAGTAAATCCACTAACTTTTGAGTATGCGTATATTTTTAGTTTGAACTCGTTTAACTTTTAGTCTTTATTTTATCCACCTAGCACAGACGTTAACGACAAAAGCTAAATCACTAAATAACTACTAAGGTTGGAGAGCTGAATGATTTGATTTCAAATGCAACTGATGGCACCAAAGTAATATTTTAACTTTTAAAATCATTACCATATATATTAAGTAAAATATAATAATTTATTACGAATTTGCTCTGTTATAATAAATTCGAAATCCACATCAATCAAAATATCATATTTAAGCGTATAAACTACTTCTATCAATTTTCAGTCTACAGACCCGAGATTTATCATAACAGGTATTGAGATTTGGGAAAGTCTTTTTAACCAGTTTTTGGCCAGAAATTTGGCTGTCAACCTTTGATTTGACCTTTGAAAATTCTACCAAACTTCTCCTCCAATTTTGGGTCTAAACATTTGAAATTTTAGATGTAGGTTACTTTGACATGGATCAATCTTTTTAATTTGATTTGAGCCCAAAATAATAAATGTTAAGGGGTCAAATTTAGGGTCAAAGTTTTTTAAAAAGTAACCTTTGCGGTCTCTACCAAATTACTCAGCCAATTTTTGGTCTAAACATTTGAAATTTTACATAAAGTGTATTCAGACATAGAGCAAGCTTTTTAATCAGTTTTGGGGCGGAAATTTGGCTGCTAAGAGGTCAAAGTTAAAAAAGTTGACCTTTGTAGACTCTACCGAACTCCTCCACCAATTTCGGGTCTAAACACTTGAAATTTTAGATGTAAGTTACTTGGTCATGAGTCAAACTTTTTAATATATATACACATATGCACATAAAGTTATGGACAGTACATAGGGCCCGAGCAAAGTCGGGGTGAACTGCTAGTACAATATAAAATATAAGAATGCCATGAGAAATACAGCAAGGTGTACGTGAATTATTCATCGTTGAAATGGATTAGAACATTAATACAGTTACATAATATAGTTGGTGTTTAAACAATACTCACATTGGCATCTTAGTCCAGATCCTGGATATGACCTTAAACTATATCCAGTGGTGAGGCCCCAGTTTGTGGGGGAGTGTGGAGCCACCCTTTAATTGCTATTGCTCCCAGGTGCACTCTGACCCAGAGTTGTAATACCTGTTAGGGTCCCAACTATGGGTTAAATAGAAACTGACTTGAAAATAACAAATATATTCTCTTAAAAAATTTTTCTTCAAAATCTTGGGATTCGGCATTAAATAAACTGGAAAGGGTTGATATGCCGTAAAACAAAAACAACCAACCAACCAACCATCTTAGTCCAGTGTAACCATCTATGAATCCTTCCAAATCGTCTACAAGTGCCTCCATTTATACAAGGAATCCTACTACAATCAGCAACTGAATAATAATAATAATAATAATAATAATAATAATAATAATAATAATAATAATAATAATATAAATAATTATATAAATAAATAAATTAATTAATTAATTAAAAAAAACGAAACACAAGAATTGTTTTAATATTTAAAAGAGATTCTTTAATCAATATTGCAATGAATAAGGAAAGCCTAAATACTGAATGCGGAGAATAAGAAAAGGTGTTCTTGATATATTGTCACTATTGAATAAAGACCTTGCGCCACCATTGTTGGAACTGGGCAATATCTGATCATCTCCTTGAACCCAAACCTTATGATGGAACATGAATATCAAGAAACAAGAGCCAGCAGAACAACCTCCATCACGAAGCTGGCCAAACATTTTGACGAGCCTGTCTTATGCATATGACAGCACATAAAACAAGCCTGCTACGGAATAGCCCAAAAGAGTCACCCAAAAATACACCAGGACCTTCCATTATAAAATAAAATAAAAACTCGAAGAATGGACTAGCTAACAACTTGCAAGTACTTTTTTTTTGTTCATTTTCTTTCTTTGAAGATTGTAATGCTGAGTATGGGGCAGCCGACATTTTCCTGCTTTCTACTGAAACCAACCGAGAGCTCTTTTTAATATCCTCGCTGTTCCCTTATGTGCAATTGTCTGGATTTCTCTTGCACTTGGTTCACCAGGAATATTAGTTAGGTAGGACTTTAGGTTCTTTTTCATAGGCCCTGTGGCACCTATAATAACTGGTATGATTGATATCTCCCTAAGATTCCAGTTTCTTTTCATATCATACATGAGACCTTGATATTTGCTCTGTTTCTCTCTTTCAGCTCTGTTCAGACCTCCATCATTAGGAACACTCACTTCAACCAAGGTTGCCACTCTTTCGGACTTACTCCATACAACTATGTCAGGCTTCACAGCAGCATTTTCAAGGAATGTGGCTGTAGAGATTACGTGGTCGTAATGTATAGTATATAAGTAATTCCCAACAGTTCTTTCAGGTTGATGTTCCCAGGACTTGCTGCTATACTGGATGTTTAATTTTTTACAGATGGTACTTACATACTCCATCGTGTCTCACTGTGTAGTAGCCGTCACTCAATGAACTGATACATGAATATATAAATCATGGAGGCTAAAAAGAGGACTGTTCCATTAATATCAGAAGTTGACAATGACTATCCAATATCAAAGCTTAATGAGCAATGCTCTTAAGAAGATGAGTGCTCTTAGCAATGACAACACGTGCAGATTCTGCTGCACAGAGGTAGAGAGTGGGATCTATTTGACATCTAGCTCTAAGGTTATACTATACATATTGTATTGTCGCTAGGATCAACATATGTTGTATTCTTGGGTTTGTGTGTGTACGTGTCATTATTACTAATGTCTATAGTGGCCCTTTACTATCTGAACCCAAGTTCTATTTGTGACCTATTTGAGTTCTTACTAATGTCATGATCGTCTAAATGTTCATATGCGGGTGTGTGTGTGTGTGTGTGTGTGTGTGTGTGTGTGTGTGTGTGTGTGCGCGCGCGTGTCATATATGTATTTACCTTATTTTCACTGTGTCGTTGATCTTGGTCCATCTGTAAAATCATCTTGTTCTTGGAGAGAAGCTGGAACCTGTTTGAACGAATGCATTTCACTCCAAAAACGATGGTTGGTTTTATATTAGTTTTTATTTCAATTTCCAGGTATCGAATGCAGATGAATGGAAAATTGAGTTTCATTTGCTTGTGGTTAATTCTAATAGTCTCCATTTTTGAGACACGTCATCTCCCTCCCAAGGGTGGGGGACACAACCGTTAACCCGTCCGCTCTTCTCTACGTCCAAATTCCAACTTCACGCTAATGTCCAGTTAACCTGATCACGTGAGAACCACGTCCTTCCGGGTCAGCTATTTTTAGAGCTACCGGTGAGACTTGTCCATTTTATAGCTCAATAATGTTTTGACAACTTTTATTAAAACGTCTTCATATCTCATCCTTTGTTTATCTAGCCAGTTAGATAGACAAATCGAGATAGATAGACAAATGGATATATCGATAAAAAGATAGATGAACAACGAATAATTTCTTGTGTTCCACCCACTACATAACATAGAATGCGGCACAATAGACTTTGTATAGATTTCTGGATTAATTAAGGAGCACACTTTCACAATCGATTCCTATTGTTCCATGTATAAATCTTAATGATGATCTGAAATCTTTAAATTCTCATATTTGTGGAAATACCTCAAAACTGTAACATTATCTACAGACATGTGTTTGCATCGCAATACTGACCCAGTTTGCTTCCCAACTTATGAAAAAAAGGATGGCAAGATTGTTGTTATTGCTATAAATATTGAGAGACAACTCATGCGAATGTGTTGCTGATTGCCGTTTAAGTGGAGCTTCAGAAACGGAAATTTGCAAATTTTAAAAACAAATAATATATTAGATTCAAAAACAAGTTATAAGTACTTAACTGACATGAGAATAATCTCTGCATGAAACACAATTCTTTAATCAAAGAATCCTATATTATATTTTTCATGAGTTTATATGTGTGTATGTGGCTATGTATTTTTACAAAGTAAAAACGTTCAATGCAGAGTTGTGAAGTATTAGGGATTAAAAGAGATTAATTACCACAATGCCACCTTCTCATAAACTACTGGACCTATCTGGCTTAAATTTTGTATGGACTTTTACTATGATAAGTGTTTAACGAACTAGGTATTGTGAAATCCGTTCGATGCACAGTTAAGCATTGTTAGGGATTAGTCACCTCAACACTACATTTACTTTAGAAGTTTTCTCGGAAACAACTAGACCAATCTGGCTAAAATTTTGTATCGACCTTTTCTATAATAAGCTGCAGCGAATTAACTATTATGATATCTGCTCGAAGCATAGTAAGAGATTAATGGGGATTAGTTACAATGAACGCAAATTAAACCATATTTAGCAATCAATTTGGCATAAAGTACTCATTCTAAATCAACTCTCTATAACTTTTGCCCGTTTTTTAGCAAGTAAAGAGTTTAATCTATATTATAAAAATGAACATGCAGGTGTCTAGCTCGTTTCAATAATCACCTATGTAAACTTAATTTTATGTACGGAAATGAAGAGGCGTAATTTTAATAGTAATTAATAATCATTATTTTTATTATTAAGGAACGAACAAATAATCATTTATGAAAATTTCATTGCTAAGAGAAAAGAAGCAAGGGCTAATCTTTATAATAACTGATAATAATACAAACGAAAGTAATTCTTTTATTTTTAAAAACTTTTTTACTCTTATTCGCCTCAAACAAGGCATAGTGCCAATGGACTTAAGGGGCTACTATTTGGGACCATGTCTGCAGGGACACTACATAGAGAGTTGAGCAGTCTGTTCAAATTACATTTAAGCTTCTGTATGTCAGTACAATCAGGGAAACAGGAAACCGAGAGAGAATTTTAAAGTAGAGCAGTTCAGGGAGAGAAACTTAAGAGTAGAAGGCCTTCCGGCATCTAGAGATCTCTATAGTGTAAAGGTAGGATTTTACTGCGTGTCAGGATAGTCAGGGTTATTTATGTCGAGGGGGGCACAAATGTTACGAGTTCGTCGGACCACATCTCATTGAAGTACTTTTAAGTAGGCACAGGTATGCAACATTGCGGCGATAGGACAGGAGTTTGAGTTTGTTTGACAGTGCAGGGCCTGTTAGGTTGGAGACTCTTTTGTGGACCCTGTCTAAGATCGAGGGACTAATGGTAGATGCACCAGCCCAGTTGTGGTAACAATACTCCATGCATGGGCAGATGATGGCTTTGTAGTGATATATGATACTCTAAGGTGTTAGTAGTTTTCTAGCAGGGTAGAGAGAACAAACCTTCTTTGGCAATGTCTTCAATGTATTGCAATTAATGTTGCATGTGAATGCTAAGCTGAGGAGGTTAAACAAAGAGCTTCAGATAGGATATTTTTAGTTATGACAATTAATAGTTGAGAAGATTTAGTCTTGGCACCACCGAGTGTTCACACAATACTCACGTTCGCATCTTCGTCCAATGTAACCTCGCAGACAAATGCATCTGTATATGCTTCCATATTTTCGACAAACACCACCATTGAGACATCTGCGAATCCTGCAATCAGCAACTGAATAAAAAAAAAAAAGAATCATAAACGTTGCTTTAATACTTTTTTTTTTTACACCACTTATCGAGGCCCGGAGGGCACTCAAGGGTAATGGTTAATGAGTCGTAGTAATTGTTAGTAGTGGAAATTTGGTAAATTGGATTACTTAAGAGGATGGCTTATCAAGAATTTGTTCACGCTGGACTTGACAGCACCCATTATTAAAAGAGATTCCTTAATCAATATATTGTAATGTGGATCCTAATTTGGATAGTTATAGATGATGGATCAATCTTTATTATATGTCAAGAACCATGCTGACAATCTGTATCTATTATATGAAATTCAGTTTGTGTGTGCAAGTCCCTTCCTCATAGGTTGCGAAACGACTGAGCCTATCTTTTGCAAATTTCACACAAAGGTAATCTGTATGTCCGGCAGTGCTCTTAGATATGTTTTGTACAGAAATTCATTTAAAAAGCATCGAAAATCGAAAACAATCCGATCTTAAAAATTGTCTTTTCTCTCTTATAGATAAAAAGAATAACTTTTAGAGCGGAATATTTTACGTTACACCGGCCAAGCGAAATAATAGCATCTCAGCAAATCATTTCTTCTAAAAAATGGATCTATTGTCATCTGGAGATATAGCTCAGTGGTAGAGCATTCGCCTACAGATCAAATGATCCCCTGGTGTACGTCATCATTTTATTTTAATTTTTTCTTATTGATGATTTCAATTTTCAATAAAAGAAAAGATGCCATTTAAAACCGCCGCAAATCATTTCTTTGTCTGTTTATTTTAAAACTAAACACTAATCAGAAGTGATTTTTCCAGGGCATTCACCATTAAGCCAAAATATCAGCTGACGTGATATTGTAAACAAACCCAGACAGAATTTGATGAATAAGATTATCATTATGACCTTTTATTTATTTATTTTTTGTGAATTACTTCACCGGGCAAATCATTCCTCGTAATATATAATAATCAATAGAGGATTGATTATATAAAAATACATACGCAATCTGCATCAATTAAAATATCATGTTCAAGCGTATTGTACGACCGGCAATGCTGAGAGTCCAGCTAGTTTATGATAAGCTTATAAAACTGAGAAGAAAGAAAATGGATAAAATGCATTAGTTGGAAAATGGAAGAATGATAGCGAATAGAACCGACACTATTTATAAAGTGTTAAATACACCAATGCGGTTCTGTAATTAATTGTTTACCTGCTTTGTTTTACGACATATCAAATCTTTCCGGGTTATTTAATGCCGAACCCGATAATTTTGGAGGAAAATGTTTTATACTTAAAGTTCTTTGTGGTTACTTTGGTCATGCTGTTTTACGACATAGCAACCCTTTTTATGTTCAATTATTTTGGCAAAAAGTTTTTATGCTGCAACTTCTTTATATCTTCAAATATTTGTTCATGGAGCTTAGTTTGGTTGTTTTATAGAGGGAAATTGTTACTTTTTGACTTTGCAGAAGATGATTGAGTTTTACAAAAGGAAAAGCAAAAAACAAAAAAAACAAAAACAAAACAAAAAACAAAACAAAAAACAAAACCGAAAAAAAAACAATGACATCAACTTTTGGTGCATTTTAAGTCAGGAAGTCAATATCTTCAGATAGCCTCATCTAATAGCATCAATCGTGTTCTTGATAAAAGATTGAGAAAAAAAAGAAAAGCAAAATTAAAACGGGACAAACAAACACACACACACACACATATATATTTATATAATTTTACAATATGGAAGTTAGTTAAAGTAATTAACTGTTCATGTTAGAAAATCTTCTGATCTCGTATTTACTAGAGAATGTTGGATTGTGTAAGAAGGCACGAAAATTCGAATTGTGTACGTCTGTATGTTTGTCACCATTAATATGCATGTGTGAGTAATAGACATGGTGGCATTGTGTATGTATGGGCTTACCTTTGTTTCGTTAATGTGCCAATATGTGACAACTTGTGTGTATGCGTGTGATTGAGTAACAAGTTGTTTGAATACGTGAGTCGTTTGTTAGCATATGAGAATGCGTGTGCGTGAGATCAGGGAATACTGTGGGGGAGTTTGCGTATTCATTTCACTTCTCCTGGGAAAAAAGTCTTGTAAAAAGAAGTGTAAGGTCGTACTGCATTCTGGGCTTCTTTCGATCTTATTTTGATTGGATCTATCTTCTTGTCCTTTTTGTTTTTTCTTTCATTTCGATTTAGAATTACGCATCGACTCACTAACTATCATTTTAAACGAGCAGATATTGTTTTCAGTCGTCCAAAATGCTGAGTTTGACAACTAAATATGAAATCCTTACTTTCTTGAACGATGAAAAGGAAAGAGTAGCTAAACGAACGGAGAAAGAAAATGGACAATAGAATAAATATGAAAATGTACAAAATATCAGAAAAGGTTTTCAATTTGATTGAAAATGCAATAAGAAGATGGAGACTTCAATTAACTGCTAATGATTAACAAATAATTGAGATTAAAATGCAAAGCGATATCTTCCAAGGGAATTCCCTATCACCACTACTGTTCATCACTGCCATCATGCCCCTTAACAATATACTAAGAAAGTGCCAAATCGGATAAAAATTCACTAATAAAGATGAAATAATGAACCACCTAATGTACATGGACGATCGGAAACTTTTTTCAAGGACCAAAAAGGAACTATAGATGTTAATGAACACAACCAAAATCCTCAGCCAGGATATTCGAATGGAACTTGGTATAGAAAAGTGTGCACTGCTAGTTATGAGAAGGGATAAACTGTAGGCAACGGAAGGTATGGAACTACCCAACCAAGCGGAGATGAGGACACTAGTTGAACATAGCACCTGCAAATATTTGGGAATTCTGGAAGCAGATATAATCAAAGCAACAGAAATGAAAGAGAAAATTAGTAAGAAATACTCCAGAAGAAAAAGAAAATTCTAAGAAACTAAACTATATAGTTGAAACTTAATAAAAGGTATAACACATGGACACTGTCACTAGTAAGATATTCCGGACCGTTTATTGGTTGGTAAGAAGAATTAAAGCATTTTGACCAGAAGATCAGAAAACTTATGACGATGCACAATACACTACACACAAAGGATGATACCGACCAACTCTATGAGAAAAGGAAAGGCGGAGGAAGAAGACTGGTTAGTATAGAAGACAGTGTGAAGCACACACAAAATTAGAAAATTAGATAATGCAGAATATAGAAAGGATAATCATTGCAGCAAGCGACACAGACACATGAACAGGATAGAAAACAGAGAGACAGGAGATAAGACGAGAAAAGAAATATGGGAAGAGAAATAGCGACACGGTCGATTTATAAAGATGACAAAAGATGAAACTAACGAACACATTTGGATAAGGAAACTTAAGCAGAGAAACTGAACCTCTAATAATAACGACACGATAACGCGATTAAAACTACATAGAAGCAAATATCGACAATACACAAGAAAACAGCGAATGCAGACTCTGTTGACAAAGAGAAGAAGTGCTAAACCACATAAGCGAATGCAGCAAACTAGTCGCAAAAGAATACAAGAGTAGATACGATCAAATGAGGAAGGTAGTGCACTGGAATTATGCAAATAATTGCATCCTAAACACGCAGACAAATGGTACAAGCACAAACCAACAGCAGTGCTTGAAAACGGAAGTCACAAAATTCTATGGGACGTGGATGTCTCAACAGATAAACACAAACAGACAGCAGTTCTGGAAAATAAATATCACAAGATCTTATGGGATAAGGATATACAACCCATCCAAGCAAGAAGACCGAATATCATAATAGTTAACAAGAAGAGAAAAATCCTGCCAGATTGCCGTTCCAACAGACCACAAAGTGAAGATGAAGGACACGGAGAAGCGGAGCAAATACACGGAACTGGCCAGAGAGTTTAAAGGGATCTCGAAAATGAAGAATGTTAAGAGAACACCACCAAGTATAGGGGCGCTAGGGAAGATACCAAAAAAGCTGGGAGATTGGAATCAGAGGAATGACTGAGAAGATACAACGGATAAGAATAATAAAAACTGCAAAAATATAAGGAAAACACTTGAATTATACACACGAATTACAGACACAAATTGGACACACTGAAACAACTACAGATGTAAAAGGCAAAGGAACATCACATGGAATAAACAGTATAACTGGAAGATACACCCCCTCCACTTTTTTGTGTGTGTCACCATAAACTGGCACCAAATAAATGAGGGTCAAAGAGGATGGAAAGATCGAGGAGCGAAAGTACTAACCAAACCTATGCTGGATGAATGCAAAGAGGACTGAAACCTTGGGGAGGCTTACTGCCACCTAAATTTCAGTGAAGATTAATGGTCGTTGCTAACGAAAAATCGATGGTAAGCGGCTGTGCGATAATGCAAATTCTTATGCAACAGTTATCAAAAGGGGTGGAGAGTACTGGAAATCTGGGGAGACTTGCTGTGACTCAGACTCCAGAGAACACAGTTGTTCTCAAAGAGAAATCTTTGATGATGGCTTGTGTAACTACTTTTAAACAACAACAATAATGATATCAATAATAATAATAATAATAATAATAATAATAATAATAATAATAATAATAATAATAATAATAATAATATGAAAGAGAGAATTAGAAAGAAATACCTCAGGAGAACAAAAAAAACTTCTAGAAACTAAATTATATAGCAGAAACCTAATACAATATATAAATAGATGGGCAGTATTTGTAATAAGATACTCAGGACCTAGGATGGACCAAAGAAGAACTGAGACACCTCAATCAGAACACCAGAAAACTCATGACCATGCACAATGCACTACACCCAAATGACGATGTTGACCGACTCTACGTGAAAAGAAAAGAAGGCAGAAGAGGACTAGTTTGTATAGAAGACTGTGTGCGTGACAAAAAAAAAAAAAAAAGAATTTGAAAAATACACAATGCAGAACACGGAAAGAATAATCATGGCAGCGACAAACACTGAAAAATAGACACAACAGAAAACAGAGATAAAGGATAAGACGAGAAAAGAAAAATGGGAAGAATAACAACTACATGGAAAATTCCTAAGGATGAAAAAGAGAATAACAAAAATACTTGGACATGGATGCAAAAAGGACACATATGCCGAGAAACTGAATCCCTAATAACCACAGCACAAGATAACTCGATAAAAACAAACCATATCAAAGCAAAGATCGATAAAACACAAGAAACGAAACGATAAACCATATAGTAAGTGAATGCAGCAAACTGGCTCAAAAGGAATACAAGAACAGACACGACCAAGAGGGAAGGGCAGTACACTGGGAATTATACGAACAACTGCATCTCTAACGCACAAACATGTGGTACAAACATAAGCTGGCAACAGCACTTGAAAATGAGAATTACAAATTCCTTAGCGACATGGACATACAAACTGATAAACCCATCCAAGCAAGAAGACCGGGTGTCGTAATAATTAACAAGAAAAAAAAACCCTGTCAAATCATAGACTTTGCTGTTCCATCTGACCATAGAGTGAATATCAAATAAAAGGAGAAACGGAGCAAATACACAGCACTAGCCAGAGAGCTGAAAGGGATCTGGAAGATGAAGAAAATCAAAATGATACCTATAATAGTAGGAGCACTAGGAACCATCCCGAAAAACGCTGAAAAAAGAATAAGAGAAATCGAAATCAGAGGAACGACTGGGAAAATACAACAAACAACAATAATGAAAACAGCTGAAATATTAAGGAAAACCCTTGAATGTGGAGACTAACACATACGAACCACAAGCACAGACCAGACAAACTGTTGCAGAGACAAAACATGTAGCGCTACATGGAACCAAGAACATTGAAGCTGCATACATATAAGTTCTCTAACCCCCCCCCATCCCCCCATTACCATATTACTGGCCCCGCCCTCCAAAAAAAAAAGAGTGAGACCGAATAGCTAAGTAGTCAAGGAGGAAGAGAAGACCGAAGAGTGAGCACTGACCAGACCTTCACTGTAAAAGTGCGGAGAGAACTGAGACGTTGAGGAGGCTTATTGCCACTCAAATTCCAGTAAAGATCAATGGCCGCTGCCAACGAGAAATCAATGGCAAGCAGCTGTTGCAATAATGCAAATTTATTTGCAAATGTTATCGAAAGAGGTGGAAAGTACTGGAAAATCTGGGGAGACTTGTTGTCAATCAGCTTCCAGGGAACACCACAAACTGTATTCAATGAGATCTTTGATGACCTGTGTGAAAGCTCCTTGTGAGCCAATAATAATAACGGAGTCAAAAAGCAATAAAAACTCATTTTAGGCAAAAACGACAGAAAAATACCCAGGTGATAATTTACTAAGGCTTTGATAATGCAAAAATGGCAAATGTGATTGACTAATTTAATAATTGTTGTGTGAAGGTAAATTGTATAAATATACTATTAATTTGACTACAAATTTGGACGTTCTTTTTACTGAATATTAACAAAGAATAAAACAAGGCGCTTAAAGGATCACTAGAATGGTTAAAAACAGAGACTACATAAAAGTGTTCATTTGTTAATCTAAGGCAAAAATAGTCAACAAATAATACGTATAACGGCACGTAAACGTTACAAAAACCAAACATATACCCAATTGATAATTTACTTACTTTGAGATAAAGTTGACGTAGCAGATGCGCATAAGAGCAATACAACAGGCCATACTATCTTCATCTTCGTTAGTTAAAGGTGACTTTTGAACTGATTCATCTGCAGTTGGTCTTCGTTTAAATACCTTACGTTGACCACTGTACATTTCGTCTTTATTCCCCGCTTCGATTTTTTTTAGAGATAGACTAGACTGACTTGTGCGTTGTTAGAATAATTAATTTTGGATGCTTTTTGAAATTGAAAGTTCCTCAAAGTTCAAACTCGAATGTTGCTTGCATAATTTAGTGGATTGTTTACAATTTCGTATTCTTAAAACTCATCTTGTTCCACATGATTTTGTGTATATCGTTTTAATTATTATTAAGCTTTCACTCAATTCAAATGACAGACATTTTTCTAAGTATTTGTAAGAAAGGTCAAGCATTTTAATTCAAACATTTGACATTTTTAAAGCAGGACAGATGTTAAATTAAAGTAAAAAAAAAAAAATGAAGGCAGGTAAGAAACGCGTATCTGTAAACATGCTGTCCTTTATTAGTTCTGTAAATAAACCCGCATTGCCCAGGAGAAACTATTTGCATGTATGGGGCAATTTAATTTAGTTGTCAGTGAATTTGTTCCCGAAAATTTAAACATTAAACCTTCGAGTGTCTGTTTTCTTAGTAAGAATAAATAAAATCTTTGAATGTTTAAGAATTAATCTGAAAATTTGGCGACATGTCAATATCAATTCATTAAAAAGAGAAAAAAAAAGAATGTTTAGCTTACATCTGGTTTCCTTCAATAATTGCAAGAAACCTTCTCTGCACCAACAGCAATGGCCAGTGACTCCCTTTCTGAGAGTACATCTTTCAAACCGTTTGGCCTAACGTTCACAGAAAACATGAGTTGGAACAATTATATTGAAAACATTGCCAGGGCCACTGCGAAAAAGGTAGGCTGTCTCTACCATGCTAGAAACTACTGACACCTGAAAGTATCCTGTACCTCTATAAGGCCACCATTCGCCCATGTATGGAGTATTGTTGTCACATTTGGGCTGGTGCATCTGCTGCTAGTCTCTCGCTCCTAGACAAGGTTCAAAAGAGAGTCGCAAATCTGATAGGCCCTGAACTGGCATCTAAGCTTCAGCCTCTGTCCCATCGACGAAATGTTGCATCCCTCTGCCTGTTCTACAAGTATTTTAATGGTGAATGCTCTGACGAACTGCAGACACTTGTGCCCCCACGACATAGACACCCTCGACAAACCCGACAGGCAGCTAAATCCCACCCCCACACAGTAGAGATCCCTAGATGTAAAAGATCTTTCTACTCCAGTAGTTTCTTCCCCAGAACCGCTAGACTCTGGAATTCCATTCCAGGTCCCTGCTTCCCTAACTGTACTGACATGCAGAAGTTCAAGTGTAACGTGAACCGATATGTTGCTGCTCAAATCCCAACATAGTGCCCCAGTAGTTGCTGCCTCTGATAGTAGCCCCTACACCAAAGTGCCAATGTGCCTTGTTTGGAGTGAAAATGTAATAAAAAAAAAAAAAATTAAAAAAAAAAATCGATTTTAGAATGGTTAAACATTAAACTCAGTGTTCAGAAGTATCTGTATTTTGGACATTCAGTTGTTTACACAATTGCTAATGGACTACCATCACAACCAAATTATATCTATTTTATATTCATTGCTGCATTCACTTATTATGTGGTTGGCTACTTAGTCTTCTGATTCACAGGGTCTACATTTGCTGTTTTGCTGGGAATTTTTATCTTGGCTTATATTTAGTGTGTTTTGATTGCATTAGTTTGTGCATTTTGTTTTTCTTTTAATTGTCTTTCCCGACACCACGTCTATATTTTTATGTACGTAATTTCTTTGGTTCGTCTTCTAAGTTGCTTCACTTCCAAGTTTTCTTTCATGTTTTTCCCGTTTCACTGCTCTCCGTATTGTTTACTTTTGCGTTGATTTTGGTCGCTCTCATCAGTCTCTCCATATTTTGTATTATGTATTCCTTTATTCTTTTTTATTGCATCGTCTACACAATTTTCAATACTTATCAGTTATCGTTGCTTCCTGTCCTTTGTACATAACGTCGGCCAGCATCGTTGTTTGGGTAAAAGGTTTTGTGCACAGGCGTTAGTTTTCTGGCTCTTCTATACAATTTATGGAGGGTCTATGATATATTAACTGTGATCAGTTGGGACGACAAAATCTCTTATATGGCAGGCTTTGACTTGTTTTCTTGTACACGTCCATTCTTGTTATCTTACTTGGATGAGTGTCTGTTTGTATCTCAATGTCTCATGAAAGTTTAACGTTTTTTGTTTTGCTTTCTTTGTTACCGTTTGTCTGTATTTTTAATGTACAATCCTTGGAATACTTTGTCAGTGGACGATTTTCTTAATTAACTTATGCCGTATTGATATTTTTGGTGGCTGCCTTGATGTATTCACTTAAGGTGTTGTTTAGCATTAATTTTTTTTATTCACAGAGTCTACATTTGCTGATTTAGACATTCTTCTTAATTTTGATTTGTATTTAATTTATTCTCATGGCGTTGTTTGTTGCATATATGAATAGGGACCCCGTTTCTTTTGGAAAGCTCTTTGCAGAAGCCATGTATATGTTTTATTTGCTCCACTTTATAAGTATCTTTGCTTCTCATTTTATTAACGCTTGTTTCTGAGTAATAAATTGCGAACAGACGGGCTTACCTGACAAACGCTCGAGGTGTGCACTCTGCAAAGCGGGCACGTCCAAAGAAAAATGGCAAGATGGCGGCGGCCGGTTAATATTGCCAAGTAATCACGCAAAATCTCGTGTTCTCTCGCACACACGAGAGTTCAGCTTAGCATAAAAACGGGTCACTGTGAGCAAGAGGGGAGAAGGAAAAACGTAGTCAAGACAAAGACGACGCTTCTGACGACTGAGAAGAAAAAAGAAGAAAAAGAGCAAGAAGTAGAAGAGGAAGAAGAGAACGATACAGGAGAAGACGAGGTGTGTGCGGTTTTGAGTAAATCGAAACAGACAGAAAAAAAAACTCTGATTACAGTTTCTTTTCCGTTTTTACTGACTTTCATATTGTTCAACCCGGCGTTGCTTTTGGTAGCGCTTATCAGTCTCTCTATATTTTGTGTTACTAATATGTTTTTCCGATTTTTTTCCTTTTTACATAGAGTCGAACAATGTCGTCCTTTGGAGTTAGCATATATTGGATAACCATTATTTTCATGGTTCTTCCTTCACAGTTCTTTTATCGGATCGACAAGTATGTGTTGGCATTAAACTTTAAGAAAACCATGTTATAGTATGTAGAAATAAGCCCGCAGTAATGTCTTTTACGGGTAGTAGGTTCTTGGAAAAATCTTTTCATGGAATCTACGTCTGGTTTATGGTACACGAGTTTTTTGGGTTTTTTTTTTTTTTTTTACAGGAGCAGTAGAGAGCTGAGTTCTCACTGTGAATCTTTTAGAGAGGGGAATGAGAGATTGGAGCTCACTCGAGTATCTACCATATAAGTAGTATGAGTAGAAACGACTCTTTTGTAGGAAATGGACTGCATGAAAGAGAAGAGACCAGCATCTACCTCAGAAGATTGTGAATATGATTTTGTATACTGTCAAGGCAAGGAAGAGTGATCAGATGTTACAGTAATACTTCATCTTAGGATGTCTTTAAGTTTTATACGGTTAGAAAAAAGCATCAAGGGTCAGGTATCTTTTTTTTTACAGATTTCATCTTAAACAGGCGTATTGCCATTTGGACATGGAGGGCTACTGATTTGAATCATGTCTGCAACGGACTATGTGTTGAGTTCAGAAACGAGATGTTTGTGCACATTACATTTAAACTTCTGCATGCTAGTACAGTCGGCTAAGCAAAAGACAGGAAGGAGATTTCAAAGTCTAGTATTCCAAGAGAATAGAAGACTTTTCCGCATGAAAAGGGGTGAGATTTTACTGCTTGTCGAGTTAGTTGATAGTATGTACGTCGAGGAGACACAAGTGCTATGGGTTTATTTTACCACGTCGCATTAAAGTACCTGTAAAACAAGCACAGGTATGTAAAATTATAGCAGTGGAACAGAGGTTGGCGCATTGAATACTCTTTTTTGGATTCTGTCTAAAAGGAAGAGAGTAGTGGTTGATGCACCAGCCCAGATGTGGAAATAATACTCCATGCATGACCGAATGGTGGATTCATGAAGATACTCTTAGGTGGGAGTAATTTTCTGGCATGGTAGTGAGGAGCCTGCCTTCTTTGCAATAGCATGGCAATGCCCTCAATATATTTTTTCTGATTCATGTTGTCTGTGAATTTTAAGGTGAGGACTTTAAATGATAAGCTCTCATGTCGAGTCTTATTAGCAATGGTTATCAGTGCTTGAGAAGGTTTCTTGTAATTATTAAATACAAGCAACATTGAATGTAATCGATCTCGTTTTTGAAAGGTAAAATAAACCAACAGTTTTATAGCAATCTTAGCAACAGATTTCATAGAGGTATTAATTATGAGGTCCAGAGTCGAAGCCAGTTATAAAATCTTATCAAAGGAAAATAACTTTTTAAGAAGAGAGATGTTCATTTCGACTGAGTAAAAAAGTTGCTTTTGTGATGAAATAAGAGAAGCTTTGTTTTAGAAATTTTAAAGGCAACAAGTCCATTTTTCCTTATTTTATTACATGCTCCATGTCGAAAAATAAACAAAACAGAATCAGCAAGATCTTGATGACCAGTGCTCTTAGAAGTGCAACCATAGACTGATGTGTGCTCTGTAGAGTAATCGACGAATGATCTCAGAATATGATTTGAAAGATCATTGATAAAGATCAGGAAGAGTGTTAGAACCAGCATATGCTGACAAATGTATGTGCGTCAACAAATATATCATATGGAACTATCACGCATGAAGGATTTGATGGTTGAGAGAAAATCTCCAGATATTCCATAGCTAGCATGCATGTAAAGCAAACATCTGTTCTAAAGTTTATTAATATCATGTAATATAACAGGAGCTATCAATATAAAAAACAAAAATGTACATATTACGTGACATGATACAATCCACCCTGGTGCTACCACATTAAGCTGCCTGAAGATATTGGCTTCCTGACCTAAAATAAACCAAACATTGATGTTATTTGTTTTTTCTTTCCCTTTGTAAAACTTAATTATCTTCTAAAAAGCCATAAACTAAAACACAAATTTCACCTACAAATAATCAAATCAAATATCATGAATAAATATTTGAAGATATAAAGAACTTGAAGCATGCAGATTATTACTAAAGAAATGATTAGATTCTGCATTAAATCACTCCAAAAGGGTTGCTATACCTTAAAATAAAACAACCAAACCAAATGAATACAGTCAGCTCGTCAGCTGTTGATCTTGTAGGACGAAATCGATATTGCTTGTATCTAAGTAGATTACAGTTGCTAAAGTGAACTTCTTGATTCAAACAACTTGCCCCTGATGCAAAGGAAGCTGATAGGTCTGTATTGTGATGCAGGAGACTGATTTTCAGTATTTGTAAAGTTTAGAAAGTTTTTCCTGTGGATGGAAAGCATTTCTCGTTCAAGCAATGATTCACAAGCTCTCTGGAGATGGAAACTAGTTCTGACTGCAGATTCTTAAGAATAACAACTGGAATGTTGTCAAGACCACATGTCTTGGTGTCGTCAAGGATCATGTCGAACAGGTAGTTAAGAGTATTTTCGATTACCGATAAAGTTTTGGAAGTAGGTGTTTCTGATCGCAACGGATGGAATTTAAAGCAAAGAATGTAACGTTTATTATTGATCGTCACTTTCCCTCAACATCATTTCCAAATCAAAACGGCCCGATAATGTTATGCTTCAAGATAGTGTTTTGTGCAATGAACTTCACAGTGTCTAATGGTTACTGAATGACTATCTGGTGATTGTCTGCAAAACACAGGTTTTCTAGTGTCGACATAGCCGGATAGAGAGAAATGGGTCATTGGTTCATACATTTATTATCACGACAGGCACCAAGTACCTTCCAGAATGTGATAAGCACCATAACGTAACGGTCTTTATTGACCGTCACTGTCTCTCAGCATCATTCTCCAACGAAAACGGTTCGATTATGCAATGTTTCAAAATGATGTCTTGCGCAGTGCAAAATGCAATGGCCATTGTATGACTTTATCTGGAGCTTAAAATCCCTAGAACATATTTTTGCTGTTAGCATCCCCTACTAGAGAAAAGAGTTTTTCGCCATTGACCCAACCCGAGTAGAGGTTTACAACAATTTATAAAAATTGAAGAATAAAACAAATACCCAAGTTAAAATTAAAATTCACTATATAAGGTACTAGCAGTTCAACCCAGCTTTGCTCAGGCCCTATGATCTGTTCATAATTGTATGTGCAGATATATATATATATATATATATATATATATATATATATATATTAAAAAGTTTGACTCGTGTTCAGATAACCTACAGCTAAAATTTCAAGTGTGTAAACACAAAATTGGCAGAGGAGTTTGGTAGAGTCTATAAAAGTCAACTCTTTCAACTTTGATCTCTTGGTAGCCAAATTTTGCCCCCCCCCCAAACTGATTAAAAAAGAAAGCTGCATGTTTGAATACCTTTTATGTAAAATTTCAAACGTTTAGACCCAAAATTTGCTGAATAGTTTTCTTCAGACCGCAAAGGTCAAATCTTTAGAATTTTGATCCTTTGGTAGTCAATTTTTCGGCCAAAAACCGATTGAAAATCTTGCCCTATGTCTGAATATACTTTATGTAAAATTTCAAATGTTCAGACCAAAAATTGTCTGAAAGGTCAAATTTTTAAAAACTTTGACCCCTATTATGACCCCTTAACATTTATTGTTTTGGGACAATCAAATTAAAACGTTTGTTCCATGTCAAAGGAACCTGCATATAAAATCCCAAGTTTTTAGGCCCAAAATTAGCGGAAAAGTTTGGTAGAATTTTCAAAGGTCAAATTATTGAACTTTCACCCCTTGACAGCTAAATTTCTGGCCGAAAACCGTTTAAAAAGATTTCCCCAAATCTCAATACCCCTTATATCAAATCTCGAGTCTGTAGACTGAAAATTGACAGAGTAATTTGGTAGGGAAATGTACCCACACAGACAGACACACAGACAATTTCACTTTTATAGATATATAGATTAAATTTTTAACTATCTTTATTTTTAAATCTTTAAATTTCGTTTGTTTTTAAATCCATGTTAACAGTTCTCCAACGTAGTTATTAGTGATCGCTCGTTGGCAAAAACAAGTCTTATTCCAGAGAGTACTAGCAACAACAGGTATTATCGAATTTTCAATACTCTCTGCCTTTTTTGATAATGGTTTCGAATTTATTTTCATTCTGGTAACTATTGATTTTTTTCGTTTTTAAAATAATTGATTTTGAATGTTTTTCAGTTGAAAGTTTGTCAAAGTTCAAACTGGAATGTTATTTGCATAATTCAGTGGATTGGTTACAATTACGTATTTTAAAAACTCGTCTGTAGATATTGTTTCCACACGATTCTGTCTAAACCGTTTTAATTATTAGATGCGTGGTTCTTGGACTCAGTTCAAATAGGTGACAGTTTTTAATTATTGGCAGGAAAGGTCAAGCATTTTAATTCAAACATTTGACATTTTAAATAAGCACAGATGTGGATTAATGTAAAATATACATATTGGTCGGGAACAATTCTAAAACATGTTTTAATTAAACTAGAAAAAAATGTCGACGTTTGCCGGGAGCAACTATTTAGAATTATGAGGCAATTTTTTGAGTTTTCAATGATTATAATAAAGTCGTTTCAACATTTTCAAACATTTTTAAACAGCGCGAAGGTTGCTACAATTCATCGCCTGTAATAAATAAACTAGTATTAAGAGAAAAAAATTTAAATCCTTGCAATCGAAAAAAATATGGACCATGTCCTGGGGGGGGGGGCTTCACTGCAGCACCGGAAGAAACAAAGGCAAAGGAGGAGTTATAATTCCGAATGTTTTTTTCTAAAGTTGGTTGAATCCCTGTCATTTCCTTCAAACAATTCCCTTAGAATGACCAGATATTCTTGGAGAGGATCAAGTGAAACTTTTCCATTATGAAAGCAATTCAGAGACTCTCTCTGGAATAGGAGAGCCTGGCAGTGTTCACATTCATTGGCCCAATATAGAATCTATCAGGATTTATAAATTGAACACCATTTGCATTATTTCTTCCTATGTTATTTCTAGTTCTCCTATTTTCAAGGTTCATCAGTCGTTCTCCTTCAGTCATGTCATTTCTTCTGTTGTCTGTTGCTTCGTTGCTCTTGTCTTCCTTCTTCGTCCATTGCATATCTTCTTGCTCGCAACCGTTCTCCTGCTTGAGTGTTATACAATTCTCTTTCTTCTTCATTCATTTTAGTCATCTTCTCTGCATTAATTCTCTAATAATAAATAAACTAGTATTAAAAGAACAAAATTTATATTTAGACACAGGCTAACTCCCTTACACCATAACAAGATACCTATAAGAATTAATGCATATATAACTGGTCAATAAATAACAAAACAAAGATGCATTCATTTCATTTCAATTACACATCCACATTTGAATTATAACAGCTATAGTTGTATTTATTCTAAAAAGACCACGGATCGCATCATGTCTGTTTAAATATCTAAACAGCAAAATGACGTTAAATATTCTCACTCCACAACGCTATTCACTTTTTGAAATGTAACCGACTTTTTCGTTCTGAAATAGAACAAATACATCATTTTCACATTTTTTAGAGTATATTTTCAAATATTGTACTGGTATTTTATTTTCTTCACGTTAACTATCCCAAGGAAATCCTGAAATATAGATGAAAGATTGATGATCATATAACTTGCTTTGTATCTTTTTCATCTCTCCATAAAAATAATTTAAAAAAAAGTATTATTGTAATAATTTTATATATATATATATATATTTATATATATATTTATATATATATATTTATATATATATATATATATATATATATATATATATATATTTATATATATATATTTATATACATATATTTATATATATATATATATATATATATATATATTTATATATATATATTTATATATATATATATATATATTTATATTAAGTAATGTGATTTATAATTTAAAAATTTAAAAATTTTTTTAAATTTAAAAATCAAAATTTAATTAAATTAAAAATCAGTTTCATAAGAAGGAACAACAACAAAGTCAATTATCTGTACGATCGTTTCGGAAATCCGTGCTTTTTATTTGTGGTATACATGAAGTCACGTAGAACAATTATACATAGTTTTTTTGGTAAGCACGGTCTCCTCATCAGCAAATTTAGGAGGATTTCTATTGAATTGAAAAGACACCAAAAAAAAAAAAAAAAATACTCTCTCTCTATAGATATTAACTGTAGCGTCTTTAAATCAAAATACGCTAACGGAAACAATTTACTGCACGAGCGTCGCCCTTTTAAAATTCATCATTCAATAAAATAAAAAGCTATAGCAAACATCTAAATGACTACTTTAAATACAGTTCCTGATTTCAAAAAAAGAAAAACCAAAAGGTAATTATATATCTATATATTTTTAAATCAAATTTATTATGTAAATTCAAAAAATATATATTTTTTCTACTCATTTCTATCTCTAACCTATACCAATTTTCTTATTAATTCTCTTATTAATTTTCTTATAAATTTTAAATCCAAACCTTTTACTTCAATTTTTCAGATTCATCTGCCTTACTTTTAATGCTAGGTTTATTTTTGGTGTCTTTTCAATTCAATAGAAATCCTCCTAAATTTGCTGATGAGGAGACCGTGCTTACCAAAAAAACTATGTATAATTGTTCTACGTGACTTCATGTATACCACAAATAAAAAGCACGGATTTCCGAAACGATCGTACAGATAATTGACTTTGTTGTTGTTCCTTCTTATGAAACTGATTTTTAATTTAATTAAATTTTGGTTTTTAAATTTTAAAAAGTTTAAAAAATTTTAAATTATAAATAACATTACTTAATATTGAATTAGCTCTAGGACATTTAACTATCGAGCTTATTATATATCTAAATTACAACGAGCATTTCCTGTATTTTAATTAAACTAATTTCACTATTACATTAAAATACACTTAGCTCTTTAGACTATTATTCTAATCTCCTTTAAATTATATATATTTATATATATATATTTATATATATATTTATATATATATTTATATATATATTTTTATATATATATTTATATATATATTTATATATATATATTTATATATATATTTATATATATATATTTATATATATATATATATTTTTATATATATATATATTTATATATACATATTTATATATATATATATATATATATACATATTTATATATTATATATATATATATATCTTGCCAGAATCAAAGTTGCTTCATTGATCTAACGAGAACCGATGTGTCAACATGATTATGACGTATATCTTCATATATATATATATATATATATATATATATACATATATATATATATATATATATATATATATATATATATATATATATATATATATATATATGAAGATATATTATGACGTATATCTTCATACGTCATAATCATGTTGACACACCGGTTCTCGTTAGATCAATGAAGCAACTTTGATTCTGGCTACTGTTTGGGAATTCTAGGCAATGTATGTGTTCTTCGCTTATCTCAGCATTGTTTCCAGTTGTCTTGCACCTCCACTTGCCACTGGTATTTAATAACGCTGACTCAAGAGAGGTGTGGTTGGAGATTGCGCAATTTTTGCCTAAAATATTCCATGCACAAGCAAACTTACAGTGGCTATCCATAGTCTGTCAAGACTGAAGGAAGCTACCATATATATATATATATATATATATATATATATATATATATATATATATATATATATATCCCTGAGGACAAAGGAATGGACACCTCGTGAACATAAGACGCCAAAGGGTAGACCAAGAACAAGATAGAGGGACGACCTGATACAACACATGAGTCCCACATGGCAGCGGACAGCTCAGGACAGAGATAGATGGCTAAAGTCTAGAGAGAGGTTCCTCAGTGAGTGATAAACCCCTATATATATATATATATATATATATTTGTTTCAGCTACCCGGCCGTTTTTTTTTTTGGCCGTCAGTAGCTTCCTCAGACTTTTACAGAAATGTTCGTTATTATGAGATGAAAGCGTGAAGGAGTGAATGAGGTCGGGAGGGGGGTGCGAGGAGAGCGGAAGAAAGAGAGGAAGGGAATAAGGGGGAAGTTGGGAGGGAGCGCTTGGTATGTCGGTAATGTTTTAATTTTGGAGTTTAAGGAACTTTTGGGGGAGGGTCTAGGAAGTTCATTTCTGGTGTGGCTGAGGGGATAGGGATACATGGAGGGGGAAATATGTGGGGGTAGGTGGAGGGAGGGTTACTTTAAAATTCGAGTCTTAATGTTAAAGTTTTTGGCGTCTCGTTGGTGAGATGATTTCTTGGTAAGTATGTCTTGACCTGTTGGGTGTTCGCTTATGTTTGGAGGCGGGGGGCGGGGCTATTATTCGCTTTATTTATTTAGTTTTTATTTTGTTGTTAATTGTTTGGAGAGGGTTAGCTGGCCGTGGGCGCGAGTACACACATGCGCACGTACACACATATATATGTAAAGAAACGTTCACATGTACACATGCATCCCCGCCCTGGCATGCAAATATATGCACATATGTGCGCCTGCATTCATAGACACCCGCGTTGCTCCCGCTTACGTCAAATTTTCCTTAAGGTGCTAAAATTGGGTACGTGCGTGCAGGCATGGATGAGCTCATACACAGATACATACACACATCGACGCCCCTGCCCCCAAGAAGGCGTATATACGGGTTCATATGCGCATATTGATTCATGCATACCTGCACCCCACGCATAAATGCAAGCGCATGTGCACATACAGACACCAATACTCGTGAACACATACATCGACATATATACACAGCTGCACGCCCTCACACACGTATGTGGACAGCAGGCAGCGGGCACATATACTCTCACATCCACACACGTATACATAGGTACGTGCACATATACATCAGTACTCATGTACACACGGACGCACACGTGGATGTACACGTGTATGCATACACGCACATACACACTCAGTTATACAGACAGTTATTGGTATAGACACATTCGTCTGCATAGATTTAAATCTAAGTTCATTTGTGGATACATAGGCGCAATACTTTCGTTCGATGTGGACATGGTTATACATAGATATGAGCATACTCTTCCGCATACATATACATACACACAGATGCACGTCCCCACACGCATGCATGTACACAGATATACATGCATACACGCATACACATATGCTCTCGTTATATACATCTGCAAAGATACATACCCACACTCCCTCAAGCACAGATATATGCGCACGCATATACATACGGGTATATAGCGTGACATGCCGTAAATGCGGGCACGGGTTTCATCCACATATACTTACATACATATTAATAAGCGCTCACGTACCTAGGATAGTGGTCCTAGGTAGCCATGTTTATAGATTTTGGGGAGGAGTTTGAGATGGTTTATATGGGGATTGAGTGCTGTAGTTATTGTTCTAAGTTGGGGTATTTTTTTTTCTAAGGTATTATCGATCAGTTTAGGCGGAAGGCTATATTGTCATACTCTAAGGTATGCGTCTATGCACATGAGACATCGGTTAGTTGTACATTTCGATGCGTACTTACCTGTGCAGGTGTAAACCCACATAGTTATATGTAAACAATTTCCGTGTTAAGTCGTGGAGATTGCATGTAGGGTGTGTTGGGGTTGGGCAGGAGGTTGGCTAGGGGGAGGGGAATTGATGCCAATTATTGGGAGGTTATGTGGGGTGAGGTTATGTGGTGTTTAGAGTTGGTGGTGATTGGGGGTATGTGTTATTTTGTTGGATATAGGGGGATTCTTAGGGGGAGGGGATAAGGTGGTGTGGGGTGTGGGGGGAATTGGTTGAGGGGGTTTGGTTGAGTGTATGTCTTGGTAGTTGTGGTGGGTGGTTGTATTGGATATATAATTTGGGGGATTTAAGGTGGTGTTGTCTAAGGGATGTTTTAGAGAGGTGTATAGTTGCTAAGGAGGTGGGATTTGTAATGCCTAGAGTTTATGGTGGTTTCCTGTTTTTTGTTTAGTAATTTGTCTCTGTCTTTAAAATTGGAGATAAGGAGTTTCTCGTTTAGGCGGAGGAGACATGGGGAGTTTAGGGATTTACATGTGCTAGATTTTCTAAGGATTTCCCATTTAATGGTTGGTGTAAGGTTATTTTGGGTTAGATGTAGATAGTGGGTACTTAGTGAGGTTTTGTTAGGGTGGTTAGGGTTTGTGAAGGAGCATTTATGTACTCTGAATCTATCCTTAAATGAGGTGCCGGCCAAGCCAATATAATATTTTTTGTCGTTTGGGTTTTCTTTAGGTGCGATTGTGGCTTTATATACTACTTCTGTTTGTAGGCATTGTTGATTAAATGGCCATTCCGATTTGTTGTTGCAGTTGCACTTGTTCTTGTTGGTGTTGTTTGTATTTTAATCTTTGTTAAGTATTTTTCTGTTATGTTTTTTGATTATTTGTTCTAGGTTGTCCGTACAACTGTAGCTGAGTTTAATTGTGTTTTTGTTGAAGATTTTGTGTGGTACGTGGCTGGGTGGTTGTTTATGAATTTAGTGCCAAGCTTTGTTTTGACCATTGTATTGAAGGGGGGGGGGTTGAACCAAATTATTTTCCTAGTTCTATTTCTCTTGTTTGTGGTATTGGGTGGATTAGGTTTAATGTAATTGAAGGTAGTGTTTGGGTGACCACTTTCCTTAAGTGCATTTTCGTAGAAGGGTTTATGCTTGTTAAACATTTCCAGTTTGGAGGAGTTGGTGCTAAGTCTTTTTTCGATAGATGTGGGGATGAGTTTAATTATATGTTTTGGGTGGTTTGATAGTGGATGCATACAGAGTGGGTAAGTGTTTTCTTTGGTGTAGGGTTCGTATGTGTTGCTTGAGAGTTACATCGAGAAACTTGACGGTTTTTATGTTGGATTTGATGTCTATTTTTAGGCCTATTCTGTTCATTTCTTTAGTTAAGGTTTTCTTTATTTTTTCACATTTGGGGCCATTTGAATTTTCAACTATATAGAGGCCATCGTCTCTATATAGTCCCATGTTTTTGTTATTTATAGTGTTTGTTAGGTTGTATAGAATGAAAAGACCGACAAGATCAGTTGCTTCTGCTGAGTCTGCCGCTCCCATTGAGAGGTCGAATGATTCGGATTGGTTCTTCTTAGTCCATTGGGTGCCTTGGCTAATTAGGACTGTTTTTCTGGACTTTTTTTTAATAATGTCCATTTCGGATTCTACAACAGTATTGAGCACTTTCTTCAGTTTTTATTAATTACCATTTCCACTATATATATATATATATATATATATATATATATATATATATATATATATATATATATATATATATATTACCGTTCTTAGATGTTCTCGCCAAAAGATCTGGTGTGAATTTTATTACCAACATATACAGGACAATATATTACCTGGATTTCGTTCTCTCCTAAAATCAGAAAAATATATCTGATAAAAACCTTAGTGCATCGAACTCTGTTTACTGTTCTAGTACTAAATTAGATTTGGAACTCCAAAGCATAACTAAGATCCCTTTAGCTACTGCTTATCCTTTAAACACAATTGAAAAATGTGTAAGAGATAAAATATTGGCGTTTAATGATGAAACTTTTGTGGGCCCTCCAAAATGTCCCTTATATGTGAAACTCCCGCAGATAGGTGTCACAGATCAATAGTATTCACATAAAATTTCTACAGCCGTTTCCCGTTGCTATTTTGCTACTAAGGTTTGAACGGTGTTAGGGACGATAAATGCTTTCCCCATCCTTTCGAAATGATGGTATCTCTACTACTCAATACAATATAATGGTTTGCGATTTCAATGATCAGTGCGAGTCTGTCTATGTAGGGCATACCATTCAGCGTTTAGAGGTTAGAATTTCCCAACATGTATCTTCTTATATACGTAAGCACAAAAAGTGGCAACATCTGGGCGTGTAAGGCTCATAATTCGGCCACCAATGAACATTTATTGCAGTGCCAGATCTGCACTGGAAACTGCACGGATGAAACTTTCTTTATCCAACAGAGCACGTTCGAAAATCCACTTAAAAATTCTCGAGGCTGTGTCTATTAATTTGCGTCAACTGTCTCTGTGTAAACAGAAGGAACACACCCATAATTTGGAACATATGGGTGTTGGATGAAATGGTTTTCTTTTCTCTTTTTCCCACATACTAGTTTTTTTTCATAGCCTCGCTAGTAATTTATGGTCTTTTGACCAGGATTTTAAAATTTTAAATTTATGTTTTTTTAAATATTGAATTAGATCTAAGGAGAAAAAAGAAAAAAGAACATATTTTAGAAGTGTGTTTTAGTTTCTTTTCGTTGTAAAATTTTTATTCTTTAATAATATATGGTTAAACTATAAAGAAACCCATTAATTGATAATAATGGCACGGAACCCAGTATTATTCAAATGTTTTATAAAATTATGTTCCCATAAAAATCTTTATAAAGTGAACGTGTCTGTGTGTCTGTCTGTCTGTGTAAATTTCCTTATGAAATAATTCTGTCAATTTTTAGTCTACAGACTCGAAATTTGATATACAGGGTACTGAGATTTGGGAAAATCTTTGTGATCGATTGCCAGCCAGAAATTTGGCTATTAAGGTGTCAAAGTTCAACAATTTGACTATTGAGAACTCTACCAAACTCCTCCGACAATTTTGGGTCTAAACACTTGAAATTTTAGATATAGGTTCCTTGGACATGGATCTAACTTAATAACTTGATTTGAGCCCAAAAGAATAAATACTCAGGGGTTATAATAGGGGTCAAAGTTAAAAAAAATTGACCGTTTTTTTTTGCTCAGCATACACCTCCAAACACCCGGGAAACGCCGGGAACCCATGCTAGTATATCTATAAAAGTGAACGTGTATGTGTGTCTGTCTGTGTGTATATGTGTGTACATATCCCTACGCAATAACTTTGTCAATTTAAAGTCTGAAGACTCGAAATTTGATATACAGGGTACTGAGATTTGGGAAAATCTTTGTGATCGGTTTTCAGCCAGAAATTTGGTTGGTTAAGGGGTCAAAGTTCAACAATTTGACTTTTGAGAACTCTACAAAACTCCTCCGACAATTTTGGGTCTAAACACTTGAAAATTTAGATATAGGTTCCTTGGACATGGATCTAACTTAATAACTTGATTTGAGCCCAAAACAATAAATGTTCAGGGGTTATAATAGGGGTCAAATTTTAAAAAATGTGACCTCTTCGGTCTCTACCAAATTACTCAGGCAATTTCTGGTCTAAACATTTGAAATTTTACATAACGGGTATTCAGTGAAAGGGAAAGCTTTTTCATCGGTTTGGGTCGAAATTTTTCAGTAACCAATACATAAATGTATGTATGTATGTATGTATGTATGTCAGGTCATGTCATATGCTACTGGTACCATGTAACCCAGTACTACCTGCCTCATGGTCGGGTCACCGGCGACTAAACTGGTTCCCCCACCAGACTTGTTTGGTGAGGAGGGCGGCTAGTCTCCCTGAAGGATTAAAAACAAGACCTTCCAAAGGGCGAATTAACTCTTTTTCTGGGTCAATGGCCAACTAGCACCGTGTATGTGTGTATTGGGGTGGAGAGGGCTCCCGTAAGCCGTGGTGAAGGCAACCTTTCTAGGAGAAGCAAATCTCTGATTTAAAAAACCATAAAGCGGAAGACCATTACCCGCATTAAGCTGGTCTGCAGTTTAATTTGTTGCTGGCTATCTTGCTCTTGCTTGTTGCTGGATCTCAACATTTTGAACCGAGAGAGAGATTTAGCTGTCGTACAAAGCTAAGACTCTGTAACATCATCTTTGTATAGATACTCCCTCAGGCATTTGGGCTCATGGATTTTAAATTTCTGAGGGAGTGGCACTCGTCTGACAAGACATTGCAATCATCATGTATGCATGTATGTATGTATGTATGTGTGCCTAAAACTTTTGGCAAAGGCGCCGGATTTTACCAAGATCGGTATCATTTTGAAGTTCGACCTTTCATACGACAAATATCGAAAAATTGGCTAAAAACATTAATATCTTCACCTTCAACTAGGCAATTTTCTACAGTGAGGGGAGGAGGTTGCTTTTTTCGCCGATATTTTAGAAAGTTATCCTCTCCTTTCGATTGTCTAGCCTTAATTTAAACATGAGTCACTTCAGGTTTGGTGGTGGTCGTAACCGCAAAGACGTCAGGGTTTTTTTCCCGTTCTTTTCTTCCTTCGCGGTAGGGGTTCGAGCCTGCCTTCCTACTACCACTTTTTTTTTTTGCTCAACATACACATCCAAAAACCCGGGCAACGCCGGGCTTAAATGCTAGTATGTATATATATATATATAATTCTATGTATTTACATTAAATGTTATAAAAAGATATATATTATGTATCAATTGTAAGTATTTAGTATTTACTTTAACAGCATTCAATACGTGAGTAGAGCTAGGTAGTAAATTATGAAAATATATTGACAGAAATTTAGCTACACAGAAGCTTCGTTGTTTTATCTCCGTAAGGCAACATCAAGCTATTTGTTTTAGTCTGGCGATTTCCCGCAGAGATGAAATGTGAAAAGCTTTTATGTAGATTAAATGTCATAAATATATTTTCATAACTTAATACACACATATATGTGCCTGTTGAATATAATATAATACAACGTTTCTGATTTTTTTTAGATGAGGATTAATTATACGTATTCTTTCGTATCTTCGGATTACTGTTCTCATATTGAGTGCTATTTTCACAACGTTTCGGTCAATGTAACCTCCGACCTTCTTCAAGTCTATCTTGTCGACCAAGAGAGTTTATGCATAACAATGGCTTCCTGCAGTTGAAAAAGCCGTCGAAGGAAATGTATAAACCATCCCAATTTATTCTTTTACATATGTGGCCTCTACAACCTGACAAATATGCAGCGAAATATTACGACAGAAAATGTGTATAATGCTTAGTCAATTCCCTCTTGGTCATAAAAATAAAGACTTTCAGTTTGCAATTTATGTAAGAGTCACCTCACTGATTGGTTTCATGACAAACGCCCATCTGGCTTGAAGTTTAGTGTGCTTATGACCTGGAGGAAGCCAAGCAATCATTTGGAGGAATGTTATTTTTGTCTTAGCAACATCAAAAGATTGACAGCAAAAATAAAGGCAAAAGTCGCAATTCAGACTGTCAGTTTCTATGCCCCAGAAGACTTCAGCCCTGGTTACGCATGGGACATTGTCTAAACGGATACAGACTCATCAGCTACAGGTTAATTAGAAGCTGAACATGTCCTGCATTTGTTTACTCAATCAGCCCTTAATGACTTGATCAGAGACCTGGATTTGTCTAAAGATAAATCAGAGTTTTTAGCTTCAAGACTCAAGTAGCAAAATCTGTTGCAGGAAGGTGTCTGTATTACATTTGCCAGAAAGAGACGCAATAATGTTTCAGACTTCTTTTCCATGAAAAGATCATTGTATTAGTCATGATACTGAAGGTTGTCATGATGCACACGAGAACTACGGAGCCATATGATTCTAGATGCTGGGGATTCTTTATAGACTCAGGTAAAGACAGCATGAAAACAATTCTGCTTCACAATGGAAACTGGCTACCTTCCACCCCCTTAGCTCATGGTGAAAAAATGTCAATGACTTATGATACCATGAAAACCTTTCTGTCGGAACCGAATTATTCTAAGCATTACTGGAGCATTTGTGGAGATTTAAAAGTAATAGAATTGTTGTTTGTCTTGTTTGTGATACGAAGCATGTGCTTTCTTTGCCTCTGGGATAGTAGAGCAGATGTGCAACACTACATCAAGAAAAATTGGTCCGTGAGACCAAAACCTACTGTTCGGAAGGTACAATTGCTGCTGTCTCCCTCTTGTAACCCCCCACCCCCAAATTTTCTACTAACTGTCCACTTAAAGTTAGGACTCATCAAAAACTTCATCAAAGCCATGGATAAAACATTTAGGTTTCAATACATTCTTTAAAAATTAGTAAGCATTGTGGTTCTGAGGCTAAATTGAAGGAAAGTGTATTGAATGTACTTCAGACACATATGCTTGTTGAAGATGACGCTTTTGGAGATCACTTAAATGTTCAAGAGAAAATATGGCGATCATTCATAGAGGTATGCAAAAAGTTTCTGGGAAGTATGCGATCAGCTAATTGCAAGGATATCGTAGCGATATGTTGAAGCAATTTAATAAACATAGAGCCCAAATGTCAAAAGCTACATTTCCTCCATTCCCACCTTATTTCTTCCCTAACAACATGGGAAATGTCAGTGACAAACACAAGATATATAAGTACTATTGGGAACAAGTACCAAGGGAAGTTCAGCCCAAACATGTTGGAGTTTGCAAAGGAAATATGAAGATACTACAGGCAGAAGACGAAAGAGCAAGGTCCCGAAACATTTTTAAAAACATTATTTCTGCTCGCCAAATACTGTCTTTTCAATATTTATTATAATAAAATAATGTTTCGTAGTATTTTCGTATTTTTATTCAACTAGTATTCATCTTTGAATATGTCGGGAACCATTTTTGAATAAATTAGATTTGAAAAAACTCCATGTTTTTATAATGAGTCATATTGTTGGAGAATAGCCGAGTAGAGCAGTAATCTATCTATCTATCTATCTGTCTATCTATCTATCTATCTATCTATCTATCTATCTATCTATCTATATATCTGTCTAACTATCCATCTATCCATCTATCCATCTATCTATCTATCTATCTATCTGTCTGTCTGTCTGTCTATCTATCTATCTATCTATCTATCTATCTATCTATCTATCTGATGATGGGCGGACAACATAGATTTGAAGTCATGTTTTGACAGGTTATCAAACTTGTCAAATTTTGTGACCTGGTCAGTTTGCACTGGAATGTAACTGAACAGGTGACCGGACGTGACGTGTCGTATGGCACGTGTTCTGGTTTGCACAAGCTTCATTGATAGGAGATGTCAAAGGAACAAAATGGGCTAAAATGGGTCTCCCCATGATGGGGGAAGTCTCAGAATGGAGACGTAGAAGTACCACCCCAAGCCAAGATCGTTGATCACTCCTCTGCTGTAACGAAATGCCTGAAAGTGAATAAAAAATATATTAAAAAAATCATTTGTCTTGGGTTCGTTCTGAAGCGTCTTTGTTACAACAGGTTCCAGCTCCCCCAAAGATGATTCACGAATCTCCCAAGTAAGTCTAAAAGACAGAGGCGGCCAACAGCAGAAACAGGTATGTTGTCATCTTCTATAATATCAATCTCACCTGTCTGTTTAAATGTATGCATGTATGTATGTATGTATGTATGTATGTCTGCCTAAAACTTTCAACAGAGGCGAGGTATTTTCACGAGATCGATATAATTTTGAAGCTCAACCTTTCGGATTACAAATATCGAAAAAATTGGCTCAAGACATTAATTCCTTAACCCTCAACTGGGCACTTTTCTACAGAGAGGGGTCGCTTTTTCCGCCGATATTTTCGAAAGTCATCGCCTCTTTTCGATTGTCTAGCTTTAATTTAAACCTACGTCACTTCCGGTTTGGCGATGGGTGCAAAACACGTCACGTTTTTTTTTTCAGGTTCTTTTCCTCCTTCTCGGTACGGGTTCGAACCTGTCTGCCTAATACCACTTGAAAAAATAGATTTTCGGCTCAACAAACACCTCCAAACGCCCAGGCAACGCCGAGAACCCAGACTAGTGTGTTATATAATCTAACACGAACGGATTAACACTTAGATGAATCACGGGCCACAAAAATAAACATTTAGAACAAGTACAGCAGTCTGTTACACAGCAGATACAACGTACGTATGTTACATGGTAAGGGCTGTCCCCTTTTCATGTAAGTAAAAAAATAGGGAATTAGTTAAATGTAAATATGAAATAGGATAGTGAAGGATTCGAACTTGCGAAGCTAGATTTGGAATTGAAAATTCCAATCATAAGTTAAAATAAATACAGAATGCTATTGAAATAAAGAATGTGGAATTGCAATTGCTTAGCTTACATATCTGTATATGGAAAAGGAATGTAATAATGAAATTTGTTTCTGTGAAAATTAAAATAAGGAATTTAATCGTCAATTGAAATTTTAAACATATTTTGTAAAGAGGTTATTTGAAAAATAGGTTACTGAACTCGGGGTCATGTCAAGTTTGGCAACGTGACGCATGCCATTCAACCTGCTTTATGAGCACATGTTTAATCATGCG